>NC_091129.1:82811411-82868911 GCF_040183065.1 Periplaneta americana | reverse complement strand
TGTGTGCAGTTGTGTTAACCTGCAGGATAGGCGAAGACGATTCAGCTTCGACAACTTACGAGACTATATCGTCGTTTACTGCAACGTTAGTAATTCCATCGATGATGACGAGGTATGTGCTACAGTAGTACGTCCTTTTTCTTTTAATTTTGACTGTACGGAAATACAGTAGCATGTTGACGTCGTCTGTTTACGTTTAAAACCTGTTCAGCCAATGGTCTGAATGAAAAAAATTGTAACATATAGTAAATGTGCACCTACATTCAACGATAAGTCATCCCGCATCCACTGTCTACTCATAATAGACAACACAAAAGTGATCTTCGTCTACTTTTGTTGAGATTCATTTATGAAAATAACTATAAGTGCTCCCGAATATTGACATTGCTTCTGCTCAAAAGTCAAGAAAGTTCGGGAAGCGAGATGAAATTTAAACAAATAAATAATAACCACAGTAAAACTTTAATAAGAGTGATTAGAAACAAAGCATTATAGCTTCTAGTTACATTTTAAATATTTTAGTAAATTTTCGACTACTTACAGTTTCAAATATTTTTTTATAATCATCAATCATTTTTGTTCTACCGTCTCCCGCGACGATAGTTGTATTAATGGGAATGATATACAAAATGAAACGTAAGTAATTCCATTAATTTCAGGGGGTTATTCTCTGAGATATTTCAAAGAAAAATTTTTAATACAATTTTGCTCTTTTTTGCTTCCTTTTTTAGATAAATATTGTTTTATATGAAATATTTTATATCATGTTTTGATTGAATTTTCAATTTGTGCAGTCAGTTTAAGAGATCAGTGTATTATGGTATTATGATAATGCATGATTGAAAGAATTTTAGTTTTGTCCTTTAAATGTACAAAAGCTTTATCCGAACAAATGTAACATTAAAAAATTCCTTTGCAGAACGAAAAGTTACAGCCGGCTAGACCACGAAAAGAATAACATGAATGTTGGACATCTGAAGAGACATTATTGTAGTAGTTTTCTTTCCGTCACTTCTTTACGAAAGCAGACTAAACTTTCGAAACGTCTTGTATTGGAGCATATTTACAGCAGTAAAACATGCTGAAAGGAAACCACCGTTCGTTTAATAGTTGCTGCGTAAAATATGCCATGACAAAGAAGTGCAATTTACAATGCACCATTTATCGTGAGTCGCTGTTCTGTGCATGAGCTGCAACCGTTGTGTGACGCGACTGCAGTCATAAACTGCAACCCACGCGTCACCTGCCGCGAGCTAACGAGAATCCGGACACCGGATGACGAAGTACAAACAGAGAATAATAGACTGGAGAACTGAGACAGGGAGTCCTGATATGAGTGAATGAATCATTAACTGACTGAGATATTAATTATTACAGGAATAAAATAATTGATCAGCTTGCTAGATTTTTAAATTGTAGTTTTACGCATTGCTCAACTAATAAATTTAAGAATTAATTTACGGATAAATGAATCCGAAGAGAGATGTAAACAATAAAGAATAGGCAGAGAACAAAAAAGGAATGAAATAAAAACTTACAAATTAACTGTTGAATTCGTGAAATAATGACTAGATGACATAGTTTTTAATGAGTGAAGAAATTAATGGGATAATTCGAAATTTTCTCGGGCTTCCAGCCAGGTCATGAGTTGGTGATCCACCGACGTCTCGAGGATGTTCATCTTCCTCATCTTCATTTAACCCTGAAGATGAGGAAGATGAACATCCTCGAGACGTCGGTGGATCACCAACTTATGACCTGGCTAGAAGCCCGACAAAATTTCGAATTATCACTTCGCCAGGAAAGCTTCAGTAGTTATTTCAAATTAATGGGAGTATGAATTTCTGGATGAGTAGGTGACTGCGTTAATGGGAGAATAGCTGAGATAACGAAGTGCAGAGTAAGAAGGTCGATGAATTAATTAACAAATGTTAAAAAGGATGAATTATTGGACAAAAGTGTAAGTATTGAAGATTTAATATACAAATGGCTAGGTGATTTAATGTTAATGTCTGAAATGGGACGTAGCCATACTTACAACTTACAAATAGCTTTTAAGGAACCCGCAGGTTCATTGCCGCCCTCACATAAGCCCGCCATCGGTCCCTATCCTGTGCAAGATTAATCCAGTCTCTATCATCATATCCCATCTCCCTCAAATTCATTTTAATATTATCTTCCCATCCACGTCTCGGCATCCCCAAAGACCTTTTTCCCTCTGGTCTCCCAAATAACACTCTCTAAGCATTTCTGGATTCGCCCATACGTGCTACAAGCCTTGCCCATCTCAAATGTCTGGATTTAATGTTCCTAATTATGTCAGCTGAAGAATACAATGCGTGCAATTCTGCGTTGTGTAACTTTCTCCATTCTCCTGCAACTTCATCCCTCTTAACCCCAAATATTTTCCTAAGAACCTTATTCTAAACACCCTTAATCTCCGTTCCTCTCTCAAAGTGAGAGTCCATGTTTTACAACCATACAGAACAACCGGTAATATAACTGTTTTATAAATTCTAACTTTCAGATTTTTTGACAGCAGACTAGTTGACAAAAGCTTCTCAACCGAATAATAACAGGCATTTCCCATATTTATTCTGCGTTTAATTTCCTCCCGAATGTCATTTATATTTGTTACTGTTGCTCCAAGATATTAGAATTTTTCCACCTCTTCGAAGGATAAATCTCCAATTTTTATATTTCCATTTCGTACAATATTCTGGTCACGAGACATAATCATATACTGTGTCTTTTCGAGATTTACTTCCAAACCTATCGCTTTACTTGCTTCAAGTAAAATTTTCGTGTTTTTGTTTGTAGATTTTCTCCTAACGTATTCACGTCATCCGCATAGACAAGAAGCTGATGTAACCCGTTCAATTCCAACTACATGAATTAATATTTTGAATATGTAGGTGAATGAATTAACGTTAGAATTGTTAGGTGGATAAATTGATATTTGAGTAGGTAAGTGCATAAATTAATATTCAACGAGTAGGTGAATATATAAATATTCGAAAAACAAATTAATATTTGAAATCTTAGTACTTGCATAGTGTTCTGCCAAATTACAGATCTTTCACTGCAAACCCAGCATTCTTCAATCTTTCCTATTTTCTGCCTTCCTCTTAGTCTCCGCATAGAAATGTTAGATGGATAATATATTAGTACTTTGAAAAACTAGTGGATAAATTCATTTTTAATGAGTAAGTTGATTAACTATTGTTTTAATTGGTAGTTGCCTAATTATTGTTAGGATTGGTATGTGAATAAATCAATGTTTGAATTGGCATGTAAATAGAATTATGTTTGAATCAGTAAGTGTATATATTAGTGTTTGAATTGAAATATTAATGTTTGGTTGAGTGTGTAGATAAATTAATGTTTGAACTTGATTAATTTCTTAATGGGTAGATGGCTAAATTAATGTGAATTTGTATGTAAATAAATTAATGTTTGAATTTTTATGTGAATAAATTAGTGTTTTAGTTGGTAGATGAATAAATTAATGATTGAATTGGCATTAAAATAAATTAATGTTTGAATTATAAGTCTATTAGCAAGTGAATAGATTAGTTTCAATCAATAGGCGGATACATTAATGTTTGAATCTGTAGGTTGATGAATTAATATCTAAATTTGTAAGTCTATGGATTAATGTTTGATAGAGTTTGTGGATACATGAATATTTGAGTTCTTAAATTAATAAATTAATGTTTGGATGGTTAGGTGGATATATTTATGTTTCAGTGCCTTAGTGAAAATTTAAATTTATATATCTTCTCACCATTCGTGAGCTGCCACAAGGGACCATAGAAATTTTTACAAGTTTATGAAAAACCATTAATTTTGTTTTAACAAAGAAATTCTTGCAAGTACATAAATTAATATATGACCAAATATTCAGTGAATAAATGAGTGAATTAAGGAATATTTTTGGTGAATTAATAGTGAAGTTATTACATCAAAGTAAGTAAATATTTGAATGAATAAGTAATCTCTTTGTCAAGTATAGTATGCATATTTACGCAAATGACTGACATTAACAAATTAATTGACAATTCATTTGATATTTTTCTTTGGCTGGTTTCTAACTATGTAATTATTTAATAAATCAAATACTTAATTGGTAATGGAGAACCATTGAAATAAGTGACAATAACATACGTGGTGTGTCTAAAAAGTTCGGTGAATGGTGTCATATCTGAACGGCAACTTGGCGCATGTGCTTGCGCATGCGCATGGTTCTTCAGAGACTTGGGGAGAATCGATACACAGAATGCAATGCATGTGACTGGCAGTGTAAGCAGACTTCGACCAGTTGAACGTAGTCAGTATGAGAAGAAGTGTCACAGCGCAATGGAGCAACGTGGAAACATCAAGTTCTGCTACAAATTGGGGAAGACTGCAACGGAGACACATGGAATGTTGGTGCAGGTGTACGGGAGGGAAGCCGTGAGCAGAAAATGTGTTTACGAATGTGTTTTAAACGCTTCCGTGAAGGGAAGGAAACAATTGAGGATGAACCACGTTCAGGTCGGCCATCGACAAGCAGAACCCCAGAAATGATCGAGAAAGTGCGACAAATGCTGGCACAAGATCGGCGACTGACTCTAAGATTGATTGCGGAGGAATTGGACATTAGCAAGGACACGGTGCACACCATCGTCCGCGATGATTTGGGTAAGCGGAAGATCTGCTCCCGATTTGTGCCGCACAAGCTCACAGACGAGCAGAAGCAAAACGGATGGAAACTTCTCGTGATTTCATTTCCATATGTGACCAGGATCCATTGCTTCTGAAAACCATCGTCACGGGAGATGAGACCTGGTGCTACCAGTTCGATCCGGAATCAAAACGGCAATCGATGTCATGGTGTTCACCGGCTTCCTCGCGACCAAAAAAAAAAAAAAAAGCCGTCTGCAAAAATCCAAGGTGAAAACACTTTTGATCGCCTTCTTCGACAACAACGGCATCATCCACAAGGAATTTGTTCCTGCAGGTCAAACCATTAATGCTGCATTTTACCAGTCCGTTTTGAACCGATTGCTACAGCGTATCCGGCGGGTTCGGCCAGAGTTGCACAAGACTGGAAAATGGATGCTGCCCCATGACAATGCCCCTGCACACTGTGCGATCCGTGTGCGCCACTTCCTGGCTCAGCAGATGGTATCTGTTCTTGAACACCCTCCGTACTCTTCTGATCTGGATCCTGCGGACTTCGTCCTGTTTCCCCGCTTGAAGGCGGCCATGAAAGGTGAACGTTATGCGGACGTGAATGCCATCAAAGATCGTGTGACAACCGTTCTGCGATCGAGTCCACATGAGGCCTTTGCTGATAGTTTCCAGAAGCTGTACGAACGTTGTCAAAAGTGTGTTGTAGCGGGTGGCGACTATTTTGAAGGGCAATAAAGAAAATTTGTTTGTATCTTTGTTTTGTTTGTTTTCTGATAGCATTCACCGAACTATTCCAATTCCTGGCTCAGAAGATGGTAACTGTTCTTGAACATCCTCCGTACTCCCCTGATCTGGTTCCTGCAGACTTCTTCCTGTTTCCCCGCTTGAAGGCGGCCAGATCAGGGGATTACGTATATTGGAGTATAATAAATGAAGAGAGGAGCAAATAGGAAAGCAGAAAATCAATAAAAACTTCGAAATTAATAAATACATACCAGTAAGAAAATTAAAGAACAGATTAATGAGTTAGTAGTGAGTCAGTGGCTGACTACTGATATGACTAATTACAGACAGACAGGCTGCCTGGCAGAATTCTTAAATGTGTAACGTGCCTTTGAAATGTCTAAATTGTCTCTTCTTAACATTGGATTTTAATAACTATTTTACAGCTTATTTTCTTCTTTAGATGTTATGACATTCATTTAATAAGAGGAAGTGAAAACAATTTTCTAATCAGAAGAAAATGTTTGGCAGATAATGGAACTTCTGTAGACGTATAGGAAGAAAGAGAATTTGAAATTTTGGATAATTAGGCCTATTAAGGATGTAATATGGATAGATGGATGAGTGAAGAGAGGAAAGAATAAAGGGGTCGGCGTACTTGGTATAACATTGGCCTTCTATGTTCCAGGTTGCGGGTTCTATCCCGGCCCAGGTCATTGGAATTTAAGTGTGTTTAAATGCGACAGGCTCATGTCAGTAGATTTACTGGCATGTAAAAGAATTCCCGCGGGACAAATTTCCGTCACACCGGCGACGCTGATATAACCTCTGCAGTTGCTAGCGTCGTTAAATAAACCATAATTAAAATTAAAGAAAGGAATAAAGGGTATACCAATGTCGACATCGATTAAATTAATGCAGGAAAAATGGGTGAAATAAGAAAGAATGGAAGAAATTTAAAATATTGGTGAGAAGATAGATATAAATGTTCGATAGGTAGCTGAAAAATTTACATACATGTATCAATACATGAATTAATGTATGAATGAATACCTGAGAATGCGGTGTTTGGGAAATTCGATTAATTGATGGATATATGATTGGGTACATTGATGAAAGGAATATGCTTAAATGAGTGAGCAGACAAGTGCAATATTTAATGAATAAGTGAACTATTTGTTTGCGGGTTAATAGATTGATTGACTGATTAATTGATTGATTGATTGATTGATTGATTGATTGATTGATTGGACATATGAATAAATAGTTGGACAAAATAGAAAACGGATAAACTAAATAGTGATCAAGAAATTGGCTAGGTATCTGGCAAATGAACGTAAGAATGAATGGAAGAAAATTTCAAGGAAGATGGGAAAAGGAAGGAAGGAAGCAAGGAAGTGATTGAAACCTGAGCCATGAAATTACACGGCTCACGCAAGTACAGATTTAGGTTTCGAGATGCGGTACAGGTGCGAGCAAGATCGTGGGGTAATTCGGAGCGTCCTTGAGGGGCTTCTGTGTGCGTGGTTCATGGGGCGTGAAAACGGCGCACACTGCGTACCATGTACTGCGGGGCTTCGCTTGTCGTGGCACCTGCAGCCTTGTTTCAGTGCCTCTAAAACTTTTATACAAGCCGCCCGTAAAACTGGCAATATTAACTTGGTCGAGTAGCTGAAGTAAATCATGTTTGGTTAAGGAAGAGCAGTTACGCCCAAAATGTTGTTACCACATTATAGCTATAAATAAGTAAATAAACTGCATATGAAAGAATAAGACAAGTAGCTCTACAACACAAAAAAGATATTTGGGAGAATGAAACACACTCGTAGCTAATAGCTAATAAAAACTATCAATAGAAAAAAATGGTTCCGGTAGGCTATGCAGGATGTTAAAAACATATTCGATATTTTGAGAGGTGGTAGTATTCATCAAAATAAAAAAAAATCTAATAAACATGTGTCCTAAAATTAATACCTTCCGAGATGTAAATACTTGTTCATCAACATCACAGGCGATTCTCAATGTGATTTCCATTTTTGTAACGTATCCTTTTGCTCTATGTGTTAGGCACTAATTGAAGGGTTCAGAGCCATAGCGGGCCAAGCGCCATATATTAAAAACATAGAACACAAGGGTTAAAATTAAGTGAGTACCATAATTCAATGAAACATATAGCAAGTAATATAAAATACGCACATTAAAACTAAATGATATGTCAATCTTCATTAAGTTATGGTATTCACTTAACTTTAATCCTTGCTTTCTCCGTTTTCATAAATGGCGCTTGGCCCACTAGGCTCTGAACCCTTCAATTCATTATTACTATTTTATTTACTGCAATGCCGAAGTGATATTGTGTATGCAATAAGAAGCAATCGAAGAGTTTACATTATGAGATGTGCTCTTTTTTACAATATATATTAAAAAGTCCTTGTATGTTCAATATTTAATTCTAGGACCAATATATTCATTAGTATTTTTTTCTTGCCTTATACTACCACCTCTCAGAACATTGAATGCCTTTTTAAATTCAAATCACATTTACTATCTTTTATTGTTTTAGTGAAGTATTGACATGTTGAAAGATATTAATTTTAGGACTCAGTTTATTATACTTTTTTCACTTGTTTAATGAATATTAAAACTTCTGAGAATATCGAATGCTGTTTTTCAATGGAAATTACGACGAGAATCTCCTATTATGTTGACGAACAAGTACTCATATTTCAGAAGATATTAATTTTAGGACGCATGTTTACTAGAGTTTGTTTCCTTGTTTTGATGAATACTACCACTTCTCAGAATATCGAACTCTGTTTTCCAATGGACATTACAAAGAGAATCTCCTATTATGTTGATGAACAAGTACTCATATTTCACAAGATATTAATTTTAGGACACATGTTTACTAGAGTTTCATTCCTCGTTTTGATGAATACTACCACTTCTCAGATTATCGAACTCTGTTTTTGAATGGGAATTACAAAAAGAACCTCCTATTATGTTGATGAATAAGTACTCATATTTCAGAAGATATTAATTTTAGGACCCATCTTTATTAGCTTTGTTTCTTTGTTTTGATGAATACTGACACCTCCCAAAATATTGGATGTTCCTTTTTAACAACCTGTATATGTACATAAATCATTTACAAAAAAGTTGCACATAATTGTTTATTAATGTAAAATGAGTATAAAATTATTCTAATAACAATAAATTGCAATATTATTATTAAAAATCTTTAATTTGTGATTATTTTACATTCAGGTTATATTACCCTCACCCTGACCGTCAATAAGCAATTGTCAGTTGATGTTGGCGCTGCGCTAATATTACAGTCTCTCGAATGTCCCTAAAGCATAGATGTATTTAAGTCAGAAAAAAATACAACGAGAAAGTACAGAAGAAAATAAAAACATTAAAACAAGAGTGATAGAGAAATAGAAAAACTTTTTTCAAAAGGATCTTAAGTGCAATAGAGGTAATGTGAATCAGACAAGCCTGCCACCTCTCTGACGGAGTAGCCTACTCGGCAAAGCTATGTTCGAAGGTCATGACAGTAAAGCAATGTGATAAAACGCTAAAAAGAAATGCTCAGTATTGTCAAAAATTTGAAGATGAAACAACTGGTTTATGATTTTATTTATTTATTTAACTAGCTAGCTAGTGAGTACAAATTACATTTATAAAACAAATGTTTCTAGCCACTACCGTAAGAGCCAAGCTCGTGTACGGTGTGGTCTTAGTCAATAATATAACAGAAAATTTACAAGGACAGTTTACTCAATACAGTAAGTAACTTAATTTAAAGCAATAAATACAACACAAGCGCAAGAATAAAGACGGAAGAGAAACAGAGAGAAAAATACACATTTAATATAAATTGACAATCCGACAGAAGACAGTGATATTCAATAAAAGCATGAATAAAGTGGACAGAAATAAAAGGTAAAACATACATTTGTTAATATTATATATCATGGATAATTTTACAAATTTATTTTTTAAAAGCTTCAATTTTAAAATATGTCAAATTTGGAAAATGATGGTTAAAATAAGGTAAGACTTCTATTCTGCAGTTGTTCCAATTCACGTAAGAAAAGTTCATCAATAGAATCATTAGCTGGGTGAATTATTCGTGGTTAAAGTAAATTCTACTCGAAGAAATTGAATCAGTGACCTAGACGACACACTGCCAGACGGCAGCCCTATTTCCACTACTGTGTGTATTAATTTCTGCAAATTTGTATAAAATCGCAAACATCATTATACTTACAACACAAAAACACAGCAACATAAGCAGTCCTATAGCAATAACACGAAAAGTGCTCTTAAAACGTCTGTCACAGGGTCTTTTTTCACAGCGTTCGATTCGTACTCTGTCTAAAGAATTCTCATAGTTAATACAGCATCGTTAAATAACCAACTTAAAAAAAGAAACAAATACGTCATTAATTAAAACTAAAGTAGAAAAGTAAGGAAAATAGACTGAAAGGAAGTAATGGAGAAAAACGAAAAAATTCAAAGAAAGGACAATACAGAAAATATATACGAAAAATTCATTAATTTAATAGGAAGGGAAAGACAAATTGCAATACATGTTATAACTAATAAATGCGCAGCCTCTACCTGCCTAAGTGAAACTTCTAAACTAAACTGATTGAAAATAGTAATTTCTATTATTTAATGAGTACTTTTATTCGATTTAAAATTCTTGTGATGGATTAAAATTTATACCATAATTGTAGCAAAGAAGGCACAAATGAATGGAAAAACATGAAGAATAATTAAATAAAGCAAGAAGAAATAAAGTTGGGCTGTAATGTATTAAGGATAAGAAACAAACGGCCAACGGCGTGGCTCAGTCGATTAAGGCGCTTGCCTTCCGGTCTGAAATTGCGTTCGGGCACGGGTTCGATCCCCGCTTGGGCTGATTGGGTTTCTTCCGAGATTTTCTCAACCGTAAGGAGAATGCCAGGTAATCTACGGCGAATCCTCGGCCTCATCTCGCCAAATACCATCTCGCTATCACCAATATCATCGACGCTAAATAACCTCGTAGTTAATACAGCATCGTTAAATAACCAACTTAAAAAAAGAAACAAATACGTCATTAATTAAAACTAAAGTAGAAAAGTAAGGAAAATAGACTGAAAGGAAGTAATGGAGAAAAACGAAAAAATTCAAAGAAAGGACAATACAGAAAATATATACGAAAAATTCATTAATTTAATAGGAAGGGAAAGACAAATTGCAATACATGTTATAACTAATAAATGCGCAGCCTCTACCTGCAGAAGTGAAACTTCTAAACTAAACTGATTGACAATAGTTATTTCTATTATTTAATGATTACTTTTATTCGATTTAAAATTCTTGTGATGGATTAAAATTTAATTCTAAATTACCGACATCTGTTGAATCAGGCATTGCACTCGTTGATTGTTCGCGGTATAGGGACATCACTAAATCATTGACATATTGTAACTGAACTGCAAGAGATGAGGTGATGATCTTTTCCTTGTCCTACATTCTCGCACTCGTATCAGTCTACTCTAATTTTTTGACTCAATTTCCGGTGGTTCATTGGAACTTTTCATTTCACACCACGCTCACTTTAGTTGAGCCCTCCGATTTCTGAATATTTATTATCAAAACTCTTCTCAACAATGTACATTAGTTTCACTCACTGGTTTCGACTGTATAACGTGACAACACTAAACAGAAAACGTACTGCCCGACAGCAGTCCCACTCCCACTAATTCTCGGATTAATTTTGTATAAATGTGTGGATAACAACAAAACTTCAGCAACATAGCAATGTACATAATCCCGTAGAAAACAACATGAAAAACACCCTTAAAAGTCCGTGATAGGATTTATTTTGTTTTCCATAGAAAAACAAAATAAATTATAATTGAAGATGATGAATAAAGAAAAAAACAACGGACCAGATAATATAGACACAAAGGAAAAGATAGGAATGAAGTGTAAAATTACGTGGAGTGTAAACTAAATAAATTATACATCTTGATTACACAACTTTTAACACCATATCACTTTGGAAAACGTATTATGTGTCTTTCACGTGTAAAATGTTATGCTACCTTATTAACATGTTTCTACCTGTTATTGGCCATCATCAGAACTGGTTGTTGCTGGCCTTGGTGCCTTTTGTTTTGTTTCCTGTGGGGGTGTGTTTGTGTAGCGTAATGTGGAGTCAAAGAGTGTGTGTGTTCTGAAACGGATACAACCCCAACATAATACGAAAGACAAAACATAATCACAAAAAACATAAGAACACAAAAAATACATCACACTAACATACGAAAACAAAAACACACACGATTGCAACCTCATTCAAGAAATTAAATTACCACATCGCATACTGAATAAATAATACTCTACAAAACATCTCAACACACAAACAACACAAACAAATACAATCACACAGGCGTATACAAACTCAAATGTAACACCTGCAATAACTTCTACATAGGACAGACAGACAGACAGATCATTTCAAACAGGTTACAAAGAATACATCACAGTCATAACAAAATTACAAAACACTTCCACATATGCAGAACACATCACAAATGCTAACCACACATACCGAGACATCAACACAGACATGGAAATTCTACACATCCAACCAAAAGTCAGAAACTAAACACACTAGAACAATACGAAATATACAGACACACAAAAACACATCCAAATGAAATTCTGAACACACAACTCAATTTCAGAACACACATACTCTTTGACTCCACATTTAGCTACACAAACACACCCCCAAAGGAAACAAAACAAAACGCGCCAAGACCAGCAACAACCAGTTCTGATGATGGCCAATAGCAGGCCGAAACATGTTAACAAAGTAACATAAAATTTAACACGTGAAAGAAACAAAATACGTTTCCTAAATAAATTACATTCAAAATCATACAAGGATGCTACAATTAGTCTTATGGAGAAAAAAAGTGAAGGCATCTCAGTGTTGCCATAGCACCTTCGTAACCTGAATACGAGATTAACGAAAGATGAATAAAATATTACTCAGTAAAATAAAAAAATAATCAAAAGAGAGATATTTGGTGTCTATGCGATAATCAGAATACTCAGGAAATGTATCTGTTTCAAAATATGTGAGTGGCTTGAATACACAGACATTTCCTGGTAGTTATCACAGCGATTTACTTCCACAATGTGGTCACATTTGGATCACATACAAGGCAAACAGAGGCAGCCATTTTCACGGAATTGTAAGCTAACAGAACACGTAGGGAACCAGTAGAATAGCGCATTAATAGCAATGACTATATTAGTATGTAGAGAGGTTACACAATCCCGCTTAAAACTGTACGCAGCTCGTATACATGGAGCTAATCTGCAGCTGAGGGGAAAGCCATGGCCAAGATTGGGGAGCTGTATGACGTCATGGCAACCAGAAAACAAACAGAAGAAAATGCTGCGGTCAGCAAAGAGCTGCGTTAATTTGTATTTCAGTAAAATCACACAATCTGCAGTTGCTGTACATTTCATACGTATAAAACCAGTAATTTGTATGTTTCTTGGAGTATTACTGCTTAATCTAGGTTCGCATGATTTGAGTACAAAATGTGTATTTACAGTCTGAATTTCGATAAGTCCTTGTTTCGGAATCAAAGCCATCTCTAATTTCACACTCAGTTATTCTACTGGGATTAGTCTTTTGTCATACATTTTCGCTTGTTTAAGAAATATTTCATACTGTTGGACTGAACGGAACTACAGTATACTGTGTCCAGCGAAAGAAGAAAATGTAAGTCATTTAACACCAATTTACATATCCCGAATGTATTACTCCGCCTAAGCAAAATGGTTAAAAATGCTTACAAATTATCCCTTCGCATAGTAAGCCACGTTTAGCTAAGCATTACAGAAGTTAGATACAGTGAAACCTTTCTGACCTGGACACGTATGATTCAATAAAAAATTGTCCAACCTAAGGGGGTGTCCAAGGTAGAGGGAAGTAGAATTTTTTTAGCATGTAATGAAAAGAAAATTACCTTACATAATCTTAAGGGGAGAGGATGGTATTTTTTTTAACTTTTTCCTATTTGGTGTAAAATATTACTTTTATGTATATAGAGAGCTCATAGCTGTGGCAACTCAACCAAATAAAAATATTTTGAAAAAATTTATTTGGGGACCCAAATTTGAAAAAAAAAAATATCCAATGCAGGATTGTACTAAAATCGATATATCTAAACCGTTTTTATAGATAGATTGTAACAGGTTTTTGCAATCTATTTACAAAAGCATGTTCTACAAACTGTCTGTAACAGAATTTTGATATTAGTCTTTACGTTTATACAATAAACAATTAAAATTTAATAACAATTTTGTGGTTTCCTTTCTTGCAAAGAAACGGACGTATTTTTAAAATGAAATCAATTAACAAAATTCTGTAACAGGGAAAAGTTTCCTAATAGTCTAAAGAATGTGTGGTCTAAATTTCATGCATGTATCTTTAACAGTACAGAAATTATATCCATTTTTGTCTGGCAATGTAGCAAAAAAATTGAAGTTACTGGAAACCGATAAAAGCGGGCATGTGATTTAAAAATCCATAGCGCAGGAAGTTTAAAAATGACGTCTCAACATGTGATAAGGGCACAAATACCCACAAAATGTTAGGCAATGCATTCCACACATATCAAAGGGTATTTAAGGAAAGAATTTTTTTTGAAAATTTAATTTACCGGGAACAACAATAAAAGTGGGCGAGTGATTTAAAAATCCATAACGCAGGAAGTTTAAAAATGACGTTTCAACATGTGATAAGGGCACAAATACCCACAAAATGTTAGGCAATGCATTCCACACATATCAAAGGGTATTTAAGGAAAGAATTTTTTTTGAAAATTTAATTTACCGGGAACAACAATAAAAGTGGGCGAGTGATTTAAAAATCCATAACGCAGGAAGTTTAAAAATGACGTTTCAACATGTGATAAGGGCACAAATACCCACAAAATGTTATGCTATGCATTCCACACATGTCACAGAGTATTTTAAAGATTTTTGTTTTGAAAATTTACTCATTTTTCACCAAAAAATACCATCCTCTCCCTTTAAGGAACTATAGTATTCAAACAATTTGTCACTTAGTTCGTCATTAACAGTTTTCTAATTTCTTTCCCCATTGTAATTTTGTTGACGTGCACTTAAAATTGAGGTCCTATTGTTGCTAATGTTTGAAACTATTGATTTATAAATTTCGAACTCTTCTGCAATTTTTCTATTACAATTGGAAGTTCGTAGGCCTGGATCGGGTTTGTAGCTTCATAGCTTGATAGTGTGAAATTGTATTAAAATAATAATTATATGTACCAATCCATTTTAGAATAATATTGACCTAGTTATAAATAAATAAACGAAACCATTGACACAACAAACAAACATGAGTTTCTTAATAAAGCCATTTGTAATATCTCTTCAACGGTCAGTGTCATGCACAAATTGAGATAGTCGTGAAAGAAGGCAATAAAATTATTCCAGGAAATAATAATAGTTGCAGTTGGATCGAAATGTAAATTTCCCTGTACTCGTATTACGAAAGAAACGGAACATGTTTATTGGCTACCCGTTTAAAGCGCCATGCCATGTTAGAACTGTGAAGGCGTTTTCTGAAGAATCTAAATATTTAAGAGATCTGTGCTTCTAGAGAGGCGTCTCCATGTCTGCAACAGATGAACACACTGCCAGCAAAGTCTGCTGTCTGTTAGGAAATATCACGACTCTGTCTCATGTTTCGTAATAAAATTTTTCCTCTCAAATAGAAATATAATAATAATGATAATATTAATAATTAACTTTATATAATCAAATCTAAACTCTAATACTCATCTGTTGTTTGAAAGAGGACTTAATAACTTATTAATAAACTGTTGAATAAGACACAAATAACCGATGAAATAAAGATCAAAATACAAATATATACTGCGATTAAGGAAACGAGAGACATCATATAATAAATAAAATAAATAACTAAATGAAAAGTAAGAATTAAAAATACACATACATCTAATAATATAATGAAGAGAATAGGAAATTAACAAATGATTACAAAAAGAAAATAGAAATAAAAAGCAGTAAATGAATAAATAAATATTGAAATACAGTAAGGGTGCAACAGATGGAGAGATAAATATTCTAAATAATACAAAGAAATATACAGAATGGAAGTAAAATAACTCTTCAAATTTTCACAGCGAATAGCTCGTGTTGTATTTAAAACACACACAAAAAACAATGTGATATCATATTGGTGGAAAGTTCATAGTTCTCTCAGAAAAAAATGGTTTCTTCCAAAAGTTTAACAGTATCTTATTCTGTAAGTAATGCGAGTAGGGTCGTGACTTCTGTCCATGTCGATAGAAAATCTAATAAAGAATTATGCCTCTGACATATTTGAATAGCGTGGAAGGTTTTAGGTTCCGTTTAAAAAGTCACTAATTTGAAGCCACTGCAAGATGCGACCAGGTTACAACGTTGCAGGAAGAGAGCAAGTTGGAAGGTACTTCACCTTGGCAGACAGACCTGAGTTTGTTGACTTCTTGTATTAGTAATACGAGGAGAACGAGGAGTATGTTAGCGACGATGTTGTTATCCGTGCATTTACTCACAAAACTTATTACAGGGTTTCTATTCATTTAAGTGTACCCTATCATCTCTTTAAAACTGCATGATTATTTCACTTCAATTCTGTATAAACTAAACACTTATGTAAGGATTAAAACGAATAAGACAAAATTAATCTATAAAATCAATAAATGATATAACAGAAATAAGTTCTGGGAATATAAAAATATCACAATAAAAATACAAATTAATAATTAAAACATATTTTTTTTTATTCCTGACGCGAAGACCTTGTCGTCTGTGTAGTATACAGCCTATATTAATACTGATGGCTTAAATAAACTAAATTGTTCCGGGATATATAAAATATATGATCCGAAAATATGTATCAATTTCGCGACTAATTTTTCCCTAGTGAATCTCGCTGTGCAAAGTCATGATAGAGACTGTGGATGGCAAAATAATTAGTTGTACTTTCGCGCAAATCAGCGATTATCACTCGATTAGTCCACTGCAAAGATGTCCAACATCATTAATGCCCAGTATTAAACTGTCCCTAGTCATTAAGGGCCGTATTCATAGACATTCTTAGCGCGGGCTTCCGGTGGATGATCAGCGAACTAACGTTTTTCGTATTCATAAACCAGTGTTAGCGATATATGATATGACATGAATCCCGTACAAAGTAATCAGTCGATAGTCGGGGCTACTTTAGCACGCTCATAGCGCGGACTAGCGAAATGTCTATGAATAGCAATCTATATGTCCAGTATAAAATATTTCCACGTTCATTAAATGGGCATTATCTTAAATGTCCATTGTCATTATATGTCCAATATCAAGAATATGTCCACAGTTATTAAATGGTTATTATAAAAAAAAATAGGAAATTATTACAAGTACAGTAACATGAATGTACAGAATAATAGTTACAACTTACAAATGGCTTTTAAGAAACCCACAGATTCTTTGCCGCCCTCACATAAGCCCGCCATCGGTTCCTACCCTGTGCAATATTAATCCAGTCTCTATCATCATATCCCATCTCCCCCAAATCCATTTTAATATTATCCTCCCATCTACGTCTCGGCCTCCCCAAAGGTTTTTTCCCTCCGCCTTCCTAACTAACATTATATCATATATGCATTTTTTTTATTTGCCCATAGATGATACATGACCTGCCCATCACAAACGTGTGGATTTAAAGTTCCTAATTATGTCAGGTGAAGAATATAATGTGTGCAGTTCAACGCTGTATAACTTCCTCCATTCCCTGTAACTTCATCCCCCATATCCCCAAATATTTTCTTAAGAACCTTATCCTCAAACACCCTTAATCTCCGTTCCTCTCTCAAAGTGAGAGCCCAAGTTTCACAACCATACAGAACAACCGGTAATATAACTGTTTTATAAATTCTAACTTTCAGATTTTTTGACAGCAGACTAGATGACAAAAGGTTCTCAACCGAATAATAACAGGCATTTCGCAAATTTATTCTGCGTTTAATTTCCTCCCGAATGTCATTTATATTCGTTACTGTTGCTCCAAGATATTTGAATTTTTCCATCTCTTCAAAGGATAAATATCCAATTTTTATATTTCCATTTCGTACAATATTCTGGTCACGAGACATAATCATAACAGAATAACAGTTATTGAATATAAATTAATAAATTAACAATGAAATGTAAGCTAAATTTACAATATTCTGGAGCTAATTTTACTTTCTAATCTTCTTCTGCATTGGAGTTAGCATGCAGCTTCATATGATATGAAATTGCTAGCAGATATTGTTTCACATTATTATTGCCCTTATATTGATTGTATCCATGTAAAATCTCTTCAATTTGCCGTTGATTTGTAATATAACTCTTGTTTAAGGAGTGTCTTATGTTTACGTGGCCTCAGTGCACTTGAATTATATTATCTGTTTCATTCTGTTCTTGTATTATATTTTCTATAAATCTCTCCGAATAGTTATACTACGTGACGTCTAGAAACCATTTCTTTAATTTAGAGTGGAAATCCACTAGATTATTGGTTCAATGACCATTTTGAAACGTTATTTAGTAGGAATTTCACATCGGAGGTGGGAGTTTTAGAATGTTGAATAATCGTCTGTGTACATCCCATATATTGGTCATTCTGGATTGGAGTCATTTCTACTGCATATATTAAACATTTTGATTTGTGATCATTTCTATATAGTCTATTGAACAAAATGTGGCTAGTGACCATATTTGACTGGACGTTTTATTTGTGTACAATTTTAAAAATACTTCCTGTATATTGGACTTTGTACTGTGGATGAATTGACCTAGAATTAAATCCAACGAGCTCACGAAGAACAAACACGCTTCAAAATGAAAATAATAATGGCAAAAAACGTGTGCACTTAATAAATTTACAAATAGACGTAGAATGAGGATCGTTTTTGCAAAACATGCTTACTGCAAAATTTGCAAAATTGAGGTTTTAATGGATTGGTTAACATAAGACAGGCCTCTACACGATGTTCAAGGCGTCTTAGTAAAATTGGGTTATTTCTCTTCATTGTAGTGTGTCAAATTGTGATCGTTTTTTCAGAACTTGCTTTCTGCTATAAGTAAGACATACAGCAAAACTTGCTTACTATAGTGTTTTGTCTCTCCAGTAAAATTTAGTTTTTTCAGTTAGCAAGTTTTGCAAAAACGGCCCTCAATTGTACATCATTCTACAACTTCAAATTCTTAATTCTTTAACTGGCGTTTTTGCTCAGAACTCTCGAAGTTTAACAAGACGACTTCGCAGCGATGATAGAAGCAGGGAACATCACGACCATAATAAAAATTCCTCTCGAATGTCATACTTCTCTTGACATCTCATTGGATAAGGACGTAATGGAACCCAGGTCCTTTCGGTGACAATCCAGGTAAAAATGTTTGTAGTGTTCACGAAATAAAGACTGGTCTGTTGTGTACAACCATTGCAGGAAACTTTATCTTTTTAATTTCGAACCTAGCACAATTTAAATACACAGGAACTGTGTTTCTGTGTAGGAATTTAAGACCAAATAACATAAACAAACTAGTAAAACTGGTTTCCCTGGTAACGCTTTCAGTTGCGATAAGAGTCGCTGGTTGCGTGCCGTGGATGGACCGCGGAGTTGATTCAATTTTCTGCTTGCAGATTGATTATCCTCGTCTGAGAACACGAAGATGGGAGCCCCTGCGCGCTAGTCCGCCAGCAGTACGTACACATTGAAAATCACTGCGAGGAGCATTTTGTCTGGCTGTGCTGAAGTTTATCTCTTGGTAGTAGTGACATGTGAATCAACAGAGACAATCTCTGAGCTCGCAGACGTCGTTATGGTAGTCAAAGAGTTTTATTTCTGTCCATGAGAGATTCCGCAATGAAGAATAGCTGATTGAAAAGTTGGTGAGCTCAATTTATTCCTTATTATCACAGGTTTGTGAAGACGCAAGATCTGGCCTATTTAGAGGTACGCTTCTTAGACATTTTTATTTTGAAATACTGGATAAGTTTAGTTATTACAGTAAACAAATAGCAGGGCAGATTTTTTCGCACCGTAGCGTCGTCATCTAACGCACGTTCTCCTCGCGTTACGAATGAGCGCTGGTTCGAGTCCTCACGGAGAAGGAATCTTCTCATTAAATTTCGGCCAGTGCACCGGTGCACAAAAAGAATCGTGATAAATTTTAAGGCTGCAGTCGGTAGCGAAGCCCAGTTTCTGAAACTAGCTATAAAGGCTGGGTGAATCATCGTGCTGAACACGCGTTGCTCCGAACTGGTTGGATGATCTTTTACTTCTGCTGAGGTATTTGAACGTGAGGTCAAGACAGCTGGTTGACCTCAGCATTTCAGGGAAGATTGTTTTCAACTCGCAACTACTTCTTCACAGTCGTAAATGCTAAATATTAGCAAGGTGTGCGATCTCAGCAATAAAATGAATGTTATGAACAGTCCGTAAGATTAAATTAACATTTTAAATTTTATTCTCAATTGTTATTTGTTCAACAAAACTTTGAAAAGCAGGCCTACGTTACGAATTTCACAACTGAATCGATGAATTCGAAAACCAGTCATCTCCATCGAAACTAATTTTACAGACAGATAAAAAAACTGAATTTATCAATGCCCATTTGACGAGGCTGGTGTGAACAATGAGAGCAATTTTTGTTACTTACAGTATATGGATGGTTTGAAAGCAGGAGAAAAGAAACATTATTCCGTTCATCAAGAGTTTATATCTGGTCTATTTTAAAATGAAAGTAAGAGATAAGAAAAAAAATTTGCTTCACATATGTTGTAAAACTTGAGAAGAAAATCTAAGACAGTGGCCAAACCAGGTTCGTTCATTTATGCCGTTTGATGTTTCTGCGGTTTGGCTAAGATCATCATAATGACTGCTATTTTTTCTGTGTAAAATATCTGGGTTTAATAACAAAAAACAAGGAGGCTATTATACATCTAAACCTGCCATCAGCAATGAGACCTGTATCGCATAGACTAAATATTTCAATCTTATTCAAACACCACCTGCAGAATTGCCAGAGAATAGTATTAGTACTTGATACACTTCGAATGCAAAATTTTCAAAATTGTCAAAAATATCACATCTCATTCCCAGATTAACATAGGAAAATAATTCTAGCCAACAAATAAAATGTTGTCTGTAGACTGAGTCAAAATTTATATCTCACTTTGTTCATTTTTTCCCAAGATTTATTTTCATATTTTTTATTAAATCATTATATGTTTGCGAGAATATTAAAGTTTCCAGGTTAAGTTCACCAGATGGTTCATTAATCTGTATTAATTTCAAATCGATGGCTTTAAATTTTGATGAGTTATAGAGCGAATTTTCGCTGTTGTATTTTATAGTAGATTTACCCTACCTTATTGCCGAAATTGTTTTATAAAGGTGTCATATAAAAATCTGCACGTGAAACACGTTTATTAGTTACACAGTTATTGCATTTGTCAAAATTAAAAACGAGCTTCGATTATTTTAAACATCGATTCATGGAATAAAGTATAACATTATAAATTAGTTTCATAATATACTTTTATGAAATTCCCCTTTCCCAAAATTAAATAAATAATTTACGGCAGTAACATCTGGATACTCAAAAAAAATTACCAAAACTAATAGTTTAGTTTCCTAAGATCCTTACTAGGTGTCACTCGGAGAGACAGGATACGAAATACAGATATACAAGAAAAACTGCATGTATAAAATATAACTGAAGAAATCAGGTACAGGTACAGCATATCTCAAGAATGCCAAATATCAATTACAAACCCCATGGTCAACGAGACATGGGAAGGCATAGACAGCGTTCGATCCAACAAGATTATCTACGATATCATGGGAAAAGGCCATAATAAACCTAAATCCAAAAGAATAATAAGATATTAAAATGTGAAAGTTAATCCAAATATTACTGGACAGAAAGAAACTATGCTCTTTTCGACTGACTGCTGCCACATTCCGGTTAAAAGTGTCTTAATCTAACTTCATTAAGTGTACTCATTATACTTAGTTCCCGATTCATACTCGCTGATGTCTGAGATAAACCGATGACTATTACATCATCATCATCATAATTATTATTATTATTATTATTATTATTATTATTATGACTATTATTATTATTATTATTATTATTATTATGACTATTATTATTATTATTTCCGATTTACTGCGGGCTGAAGCAAGGAGATACACTATCATCTTTACTTTTTAACTTTAAGTTTACTTTTTTGACAAATGAAAAGTTGCTACAAATATCCAGGTATAAAGAGAGGGGTTTGACGTCAATTTGTTAAGAGAAAATTCACAAACTATTAGGAAAAACACGGGAATTTTACTTGAAGAAAGTACGACAAATTTGGAAGTAAACCCCGAAAACACAAAGTATAAGATTATATCTCGTGATGAGAACATAGTACCAAATGGAACTATAAAAATTGGAAATTTATCCATTGGAAAGGTGTAAAAATTCAAATACCTTAGAGCAACAGTAACAAATATAAAAGACACTCGAGAGGAAATTAAGCGCAGAAGAAATACGGAAAATGCCTGATATTATTCGGTTGAGAAACTTTTGTCACCCAGTCTGCTCTCAAAAAAACTGAAAGTTAGAATTTATAAAACAGTTATATTACCGGGTGTTCTGTATGGTTGTGAAACTTGGACTCTTACTTTGAGACAGGAACAGAGGTTAAGGGTGTTCCAGAACAAAATGCTTTGGAAAATATTTGGGGCTAAGAGAGATGAAGTTACAGGAGAATGGACAAAGTTACTCAATACAGGACTGCACGCATTGTATTCTTCACCTGACATAATTAGGAACATTAAATCCAGACGTTTGAGATGGGTAGGACATGTACCACGTATGGATTAATCCAGAAACGCACATAGAATGTTAATTGGAAGACCTGAGGGAAAGAGACCTTTGAGTATGGCGGGACGTAGATGGGAAGATAATATTAAAATAGATTTGAAGGAGGTGAGATATGCTAGGGACTAGATTAATCTTACTCAGGATAGGGACCGATGGCTGGCTTATGTGGATATATATCCACAACTGATCTCTTTCAAACCTCAAATATTATCCCAATATCCAGTATGATTCATTGCTATTGGAATATTCACGTAAGCATTTATTTAAATACGGACGGAAATAGTCATTATGTTTATTGTTTTGGCAGTTATTGTTCCTTGAAAAGTATTAAAGCTGCGATAAGAATGACGTGACATTACATTTCTCCCACGCAATTCGTGCAACTGATTTTTATTACTACCTCCATAGCACTTCGTCTGATTCGAACCAAGAGTCCACGATACTATGCGCTAAAATCGTACCTTATATTCTGGAAGTTCTATTTTAATGGAAGCACAGTTGTAATCTCAAAGGCGTAACGAAGGTGAACGAGCTCTGAATGAAATATACCTATAGGCCTAAAGTTAACAAAACTAAAGGAAATATAAAATTAGTCTTTATTAAATTCCTTTGATCAGAGTAGTCAGATGTGTCTTTGAAGGGACTTTAATTTTAATTTATAACAAAGGAAGAGATAGAAAAGGAAACAAAACAGAAAAATGTGAAAGAAGAAATATTAATATTTGATAAAAAAAATCTATATAAGAAAGTCGTAGGTCTATGATAGAATGAAGTAGGCTTATGTACGATTTCAGTCAAAGCTAATACAGAATAAAAGGACGAAATTAAAGAAAGAAATAATTTTGGATTTTGAAAACACGAATAAATATGTAGACTACGTTTGCCAATAAAGTTCAAAAGAGTAGATGAGACTTCATTCTTAAAAGAAAGGAAATAGATAATGGTAATAGAGAAGAATAAAGAAGTGTGTATAGTATTTGTGGATTTAGAAAAGGCGTTTGGCAGAGTTGATTAGAATGAATTGATGGGGATCCTGAACAAAATAGGTGTGGATTGGAACGAAAGGAGAGTGTTCAGTAACCTTTATATGAAACGAGTCAAAGTAAGGATAGGAGAAAAAATGTCAGAAGAAAGCGAAATACGGAGAGAAGTAGATCAAATTACCCTTAATCACCTACCCTGTTCCACATGTACTTGGAGGATTTAGTCAATAACTGTTTTCAGAACATAGGAGTATTGATATCAGGAGGAATAAGAATATGATACGGCGTTGTTAGCCGAAGAGAAGACTATACTAAGGGATATGCTACTTGGAAAGAAATGACAGCTGTGAGCAGTATGAGATGAAGATAAATGCAAACAAGACGAAGATCATGATCATAGGAAGAAAGGAAAAGTTAAACTTGCGAATTCTAAATGAGGCAATAGAGTAAATGGACATCTTCATATACTTTGGGTATACTATAAGCAGTAACAAAAGAAGGATAGGAATGGCAAAGGAAGTTTTTAATAGAAAAAGGAACATCTTCTTGCGGACGTCTGTAAAAAAACTAAGGAAGAGACTAGTGAAGTACTTTGTGTGGAGTGTATCAGTGTATGAACATTATGACGAAGTGAAAAGAAGCGACTAGAAGCATTTGAAATGTGGATATATAGAAGAATGGAACGTGTGAAGTGGACAGAGAAAATAAGAAATGAAGCCGTGTTGGAAAGAGTGAGTGAAAAAAGAATAATGCTGAAACTGATTAGAGGGGAAAAAGAAATTGGCTGATTCAGAATTCTGGCTTTGACACCACATAAATGAGATTGAACATACACAAAAGAAACTTTTTTTAACAGCAGTAATGTTTGTGGATAAACAAGGTACAGTACAGAATGAAGAATTTTACAGCAGGTCGTCAAAATGCTGACCATGCACTTGAATACATCTGTCTAGTCTTAACCGCAAAGAGCTCGAGTGATAACTCTACAGAACCGACAAGGGTTCGATGATACTAATTTCGTTGCGTAATATACTCGTAGACTGTCACTTCCCACGTGCCACACGGTATTTCCTCACTTCCCAGTACGCAAGTCACTTCTGTGAAGTTACAAACAACTACTCACGCAATAAGAGTAAACTCTCACATTCTACGAAATGAATTCAAAGCTCGCTAAATATGAATTTCTGAAAAACTGTACACAGGTATATATACTGTATATATGGGAATATTTTTCTTTGTAACTCAATAGCAAGAATAATTGCGTAGTCTATTATTATCTGTTTCTGTGTATGTAATAACCTGAAAAAGGTGGACTGTATCTGTATTATTTCGTTCATTAAAATACTGGAATTAGACTACTCAGTTAAAAATCTGAAAAAAAAATATATATACAACAAACAATATTTTCCACATTTTCAAATATGCGTAATTGTTTGTATAATTGTTATGAGCACACATTAATCCTTTAAACGTATGTGGATCTGTGAGAAATATCAATAATGTAAACATGAAACAACGTATATATCTCATTGATCTGCATTAAATTCCATCCTCACTTAAAGTAATGGAACATTTTCTATTAACCGAAAGGTGCAAAGTGTATTACATACGACTAAAAATTTGATAATCGAAATAAAATATTCCAAATATAGTTATATATTAAACATTACTGTATTTAAGACACAATTTCATGTACAAGTTCCTATGTGGGGTAAATAAGGAATCTACATAAATATAGAACTCCAATTAACTAATTTTAACAAAATTGCTTAATTTATTGGAGAAACATATCAATTGGCAAATGTTGGAAACATAATTGCAATAGTGGCGAACTAAATTGCGAGATACCAGGAAGGGGAATAGGACTATTAGCCTCTCTCCGAGAAGCAATTCCTCAGAAACAACATATAATAGATCTTCTCATAAGTAATGTCGTGTTATTAAGTTTGGTATTTTGTAAAGATTTTAATTATACACTGTAATATGGCAGGACGGTATGGTATTATTGTGCATTGTCAGAATGTAGGTACTCGTATCAGTCATCAATTGTTAAAATTAAAACAAAGAATATAAAATGGAGATAATAAAGGTTGAGATTAATTTTGTGAGATTTAATCGATTAATCTAATCGATTAATATATCAATGTCTGTTGTAAGATTAATCGATCAAAAATATTAAATCGAATAATCGAGTCGATTAAAATTAATCGGTTGCAGTTGATATTAATTATTATTTTGTTAATACAAACTCACACTAAAAATTCTGAAAATATTTCTCCGTCGGAAATTACTTCCTTAAAAGCACAATAATACTGTTATTTTATACCTGTAAATCAGGTATCGCGGGAAAAATCTTTGCACAAACACTTCAGAAAGAGATGGAGATATGAGGACAGTGATCTAGTCTACCTCTATTAAAAGTTGAAACACAATGGAAACCCTTATTAATTTTTATTGTTTTCCAAAAAAACTTCCACCTTGTTGTCAGCTCATCTTCCTAGCATAAGAAATACATACTTTTCTGGTATTCGTCCCCCTCATTCGTTATAAAATACCCATGTCTACACTGTGTGCAAGTTAGAGCGTAACTACCTTCTTCTTCTTCTTCGTCTTCTTCTTCTTCTTCTTCTTCTAAAATATGGTAATTCGGATTACAATAGGGGTCAGTCTCCTGTTTCGACCGCTGTAGTTTTGCAGGTGCTTGCAGTTTCTGTACTGAGTTTGTATATGACGGTTGTGTGTTTAGTTTGATAAAGAAAAAAAATCA
Source organism: Periplaneta americana (assembly GCF_040183065.1). Classification (NCBI taxonomy): domain Eukaryota; kingdom Metazoa; phylum Arthropoda; class Insecta; order Blattodea; family Blattidae; genus Periplaneta; species Periplaneta americana. Next base: position 82,842,718 of record NC_091129.1, on the reverse strand, counting down.
GTTTTCTGTGGTTTGTGAAAAGTGTAAACTCCATTATCTCAGGTGAGAATTTGAGAGGTAAACTCGGTGAAACGTTTGGATTTAAATTGAACGATCGTGGAGAAGTGCTTGACAGAAAAAAAGATTTTTCGTGTTTAGTGGTGCAGGAAACATTGTTACTAAACGTAGAGCGGCACTTAATTCAGAGCATGTGAATGCACTCACATGTTTAAAATCATGGATGAAGCAGTATTAACTAGGTGAGTCTTCATACGTTTTTGTTATTCATGTTTGTCTCAAAAATTCCCGGAGAAATTGACACAATAAATTATAAGTATCATAATAAATATGTTAGTAAGTAACGAAAATAGTTGTTTTGTAATATAACGATACAATATATACAGATATACAACATTTAATTTTTATGCTTATCGCAAAACACAAGTTAAATTTAACAATAATTGTGTATTACAGTATGTTAAAACATTATTTCAATCCGATCAAAATACAAATAGTTAATCGATTAAATATTTTGATCGATCGACAGCACTAGTTGAGATTAGAGTTCTGCTGAAGCACTACTGAAAACAGGATTATAGAACTGCTGCTGCTACTGAAGTCGAGGGTGAAGGTGTCGCTAGTTAGGGTGTAGCACAACGATGCCTCCAGTGTTTCAATATCGGGAAGGAGATATGAATTTACGTCTTGGAAGAGCTATAGTACGGAATATTGAGAATACACGCAAAGTGGAAAAGGTATTCGAGGCAGGACATTAAATTATGAGACTGATTTTTTCCCAAATGATGAGGAAATCCTGCATTCTCCTACCAGAAATATGTTTCACCTTGTCCTCCCTCCACCTGAATTCCAATTGGAACCTCCCTGCAAGCTATAAGTGTGGAGTAACTGCTTGATTGTGGAGTTGTGTGTTTGATCCTCGTCGATGCAATGAAATCGCATAATATCGCGCTTTTGTGAAACTCCGTGAAAATGCCACGACAACGTATGGAAACCTTCAGCAAGGGTTTGGAAATGAAGTGATGTGGAGGGCACAAGATTTCCGATGGCATAAAATGTTTGCCGAGGGCAGAAGCAACGTTGAAGATAAACGCCAGCAAATGCTCTTACAGATGACAATATTGCGAGGATACGTGAAATTTTACGAACTATAGTGAGGACCACGTAAGAGTAGTTCCTAAAAGGCTAATTTGGCTGCCTCTTCAGTGTTGTCAAATAATACTAGATATCACCAAACCAGGGTAAAATCACAATGCCATGTACTATAATAATAATAATAATAATAATAATTATAATAATAATAATAATAATAATAATAATAATAATAATAATAATATAGCAATAAAAATAAGGATGTCTTGCTTATTTACCACATCTCATCTTTATGTTCGGGAGATGTTTTCTAAATGGTTCAATAATTTGTGAAATAGTATATTTTCCTTCTGCACCTCTCGCACTACTAAGATTGTTAGTAGTTAGTATATTACTGTATGATCTAATATTAAAATGTGTTTTGTCTTACAAAATGAAATTCATTGCTTTGATTAAACAGTTTACGATTCACGGGACCTAACCTAAAAATGTATTTTGTTTGATCACGTGAACTGATTAGTACAAATTCCGAAAATTAATGCCACGTTGAAATGTATGCTTAAAAATATTTACTCCATTACTATAATAAAAGTCCAAACACGAAAGAAATTAATAAAAATATGAAATGACATTTCTGTCGATTACCCAAGGGCCTGTATCACACGAAATATGTTATATTTAATTACACTAAACTTAACCTACCTGACTATAATCTTGAATTGTAACCACAACACAAAGCAACACATACAATAACTATTATGTATTAATATTAATACTGATGTTAATTAATTATTAGTATGTTCAAATTTCACTAGCTTCCAGGATCGGGTCAGAAATGTAGAACAATTTGAACTTTCAGAATTTAAACTACCACAACTTGTGTCACTGCTGCCAACATAACAGTTATAAAATCACTACCAATGTTGTAGTATTTCTATAAAATCACTACCAATGTTGTAGTATTTCTAAGTACCGAAATTCGAAACAAAGTTGGCAAAACAAAATTCAACCTGCAAATTAGAAAATCACCATAATCCACTACCTTATGTAGTAAGAGAGAAAAAATGGTTAGGTTTCACCCTTAGGGTATTAAGTAAGCTGATCCTGTCTATAATAGGCGATTAACATGGATCGGGAAGCTGTTCGCCTAATTCTACCTGAAGGCCTGGGCATGAGAAAAGTTTGTGCAAAAATCGTTCCAAAAAATCTCACCGGGCAACAGTTAGATAAACGGAGAAATGTGGCTGCTCATCTGTCTCAACACTGACATAGCCTCCATATTCACCGGCCTTTCTTGTGACAGCTGCTATCAGCAGTGGCAGCAATGTTGGATTAATTGTGTGCAGTCTCAAGGGAACTACTTTGAAGGTGATCACATTGTACTTGGTTAAAAGTGTAAGTAAAAATGATTTTAAACCAGTCTCATTACTTTATTGTCCGATCTCGTTGACCTAATATTTTGTATTAATAGAAAGCAAAACAATTTACGGATTGTTAGGTTACGCTATACCGAAATGTATCAAGCGCTATAATTATCTATATATTCTCAATAGGTAATAAATAATATTAATGAACAGAGATCAGTTTCATCTCCGATCTAAGATTAAATGGTTTATAAAATCGGGCGTTGGTAATATTTTCATATCTCTGCAATCGTTGTGCTTTGTAGCAAATTTGCCTTTCAAGTTTCGGATAATTCGAACCTGATAATAGAACCTTTGATTTGTTCCGAAAAAATTGAAGTATCAGGCCTCAACATAAGGTTAGAATTTCACAATTTATCTCCTGAGCGCTGTAAATGTAAAAAACTAGAAGGCTTAAATCGTAAATTAATCTTGATTTTATAATTAGGTTCTCTTAGTGCCATGCAAGATGTAATTAGAGAAAAAATGATGTTAAATATGAGTTTATGCTTTAATGAATAATAATGTAGGTACAATAGTATTCCAAGACCATCGAAGAGGCTTTATAGTTGATCCTATAGTTCGTTTCAAGACTTTCAAGACTCAAGCGCAGGATGTCTATAAGGAAGAACAATTGAGGTGCTCAGTGGAACAGTGGTACAAGTATTTTTTTCTTTAGAAAATCAAAATAAGTTCAGGAACTGACATCTGAAATCGGTATCTTTCAGAGGAAAAATAGTTCAAATGTTATCTTATGCTAACAGTGAAATCTAGTGAGTTATGTGTTCACCTGTAATAGAACCTCGCTGTCTGGGAAGGGAAAAAATTATACAAGTGTACTTCTGTAATTAGCAGTAATGCTCATAGATTGTGTACTTGTACCATTTAGACGGCAAAAAACGAAGAAATAAAAAACTGTTGAAACAGAAAGGGAGCAACACCAGAAGATAGTAGAACGAGTCATATAGGAAAAAAATATATCACAAAGAAATTGTCGCATTTTTTATTTAACAAAAATATATCAAATGTACTTGTACCACTTTTTGTTTGAGCATCCTTATGTGTAAAAATGATACAAGACAGAGATCCCAGAATTTTGATGAAGGATGATTTATTTTAGATAGTGAAAAAGAAGAAAAATTACACTGTAATAGGTTATATTGCAATTGACATTCAATATACTGTCACTTTTATTCAAATATAATAATTGTACGAGTTTTTGTTTGAGCAACCTTACGTGGAGTTTAACATCATTGCCATTATAATTGCAACATATTACATTTTTAACTTCTTCTTCCACTTGCAATTCTGGGTAACCAATGCCCGTTCTGCGATTTTTATAACTAATGGCGAAACTTCACTTTTTGTCATTCACCCATATGAAGTCAGTTCTGTAGACAAATTTTCCAACAGGGTGCGCCGTAGGAGACTGGTCTACGCTACACTCGCGATGAGGTTAGGTGATTATGGAGACTTTTTGGGACGCCAGAGGGGAACCGGAGATCCTGGAGAAAACCCCTGTGTTAAGGCTGGTTCGCAATAAGCCGGGAACGGAAACGAGAACGAGAACGGAAATATTGTTAAATACATATATTTTAACATTATTTTCGTTCTCGTTCTCGTTGTCGTTTCCGTTCCAGGTTTATTGTGAACTAGCCTTTACCTGGACTTGCTCAACATAAGTCTGGGAAGTTTTGAATACGTGGACGCAGTTGTTTTTAAGTTATTCATTCGGTATTTTAATGTACAAGTAACTTTTGGTAAGTTCCTATTCAAAATCGCATAGGCTATATAGCATTTATTTAAAAAGTGTAAAGAATTGTTGTAACTCGAGTTCATTTAATGCTAATTTTTTTCATTCTTGTCTTTTGATGACTGCTATCTATACAGCAAAATGTATACTTCAGGCAGTTAGCACTCGAAGGTCATTCGTGCGGTGTTTGTTATAGGCCTACATCCCTGGGCCAAGGCAAGCCAACAGATGTTTTAGCCTAGAATTATTGTATCTTCTCGTGGCGTCAGAAAACTATAGTGACATGATAAAGTTGGACCAAAAGTTAAGTGAAAATAACAGGTTATATAAATATTTTAGGAAAACATGATAGATCTACATTTTCTTTCTCCATTATTAAACCCACTCCATGATAAACCCTCGTAACCGTTTGATGTGCACTGGTCACCTGTTCAGTTACGATAGGGGTTACTGCGCAGGCGTCCAACGTCACAGTGAGGTCTGTACACCCCACTGTCCAAGTGACACAACTTTGCTTCGAGTTCCGCGCGAGTTATTATAAATTGAACGGAAGTTCCAGGAAGAGGCCGCGGCCGGGCCGGGGATGTGGGACGAGGTCTGACCGTATACGTGTCACAGTGCACGCACCGCAAACGACCGAGGGGGACTTGTCGCTTATCCCCTCTACTTGGCAGAGTCCCCCAATACAATGTCAGATGCCAGCAATTCCGAATGGGATCGTATAAATGTAGAACAATCAATAATGAAATAATGTCTCTGATGAAGCTGATACATACTTTCTTATACGACTTAAATATTTCGCATTATATTAATGCATTATCATGTTTAGAGATTCATAATTCATTTATTTTAAACGTCTGCAAGAACAGAGCTAGACTCCAATTATATTAACTACATACAATGAATTCACAATACAGTTATAATGATTTCATAAGTAAAGATTAAATCACAATTCCTCAGTTCAAAAGTGGCGTGTTTATAATAAATTAATTGTCAACCTTAATAAGGCTGTATAATTAGAATTTAATAGACTTTGCTTTCTAATTTGAAAATCTACTAATTCAATGCCAACATAGTACAAAATATATTGACATTGTTATTATTAATCTACTCACTTGGAATGAACGTTCTGGTCTTTTTGTTAAAATGTGATGTTCACGTAATTGTGCCATTTTGCAACTACGAGATATGCTAAAAACCAAAATAATTATTTTATTACTCACATGCTTATTCATATCTTAGATATGTCGTCTATTCATGAGGTAATTCTACCAATGGCGTTGTATGTTCTGAAGGATGAAGGTTGGGTGGAGCGAAGAAAAATTCTCTCCGGCACCGGGACTCGAACCCGGGTTTTCAGCTCTACATGCTGACACTCTACCCACTAAGCCACAACGGATTCCAGTTCCGATACAGGATTGAATCCTCTCGGTTTAAGTTCAACCTCTTAATTTCCCTTTAGTGACCAATTTTCAAGCACTGTGTCACAGACGTGTGAGAGTGCACTTATTACGAGTGACTAAGTGGCCAGGATCCGACGGAATGAGCGCCGTCTTAAATCGCGAATTGATTACTATTTACGCATATCATTATTGTGATATACCGAAGTATATACGTTTTATATTTCCGGCGCTCATTCCGTCGTATCCCGGCCACTTGGTCACTCGTAATGAGTGCACCTCTGTACATAGTGTGTTGGACATTGTACCACTGTCACACATCTGTGACACAGTGCTTGAGGGTTGGCCACTAAAGGAAAATTAAGAGGTGGAACTTAAACTGAGAGGATTCAATCCGGCATCGGAACTGGAATCCGGTATGACGTAGTGGATAAAGCGTCAGCACGTAGAGCTGAAAACCCGGTTTCGAGTCCCGGTGCCGCACAGTGGTCTAGAATGCAAATTTAGCGGGACATATTAATAACTTTTCAGCTACCTAACAGATTTATATGAAATTTTACACAGTAGTTACAGGTAGCATATATGTTTTGTATGCAAGCTCTCATTACGTTGGTATAAGGGGAACTACCCCTTATAGGGGGGCGCATTTAGACAAAATTAGAAACTTTTCCCCTATATGACAGATTTTTATGAAATTTTATAAAGCAGTTACAAGTAGCATATATGTTTTGTATACAAGCTCTGATTACGTTCGTATAAGGGGAACTACCCCTTATAGGGGGCGCAATTAGACAAAATTAGTAACTTTTCTCATATTTAACAGATTTTTATGAAATTTTACACAGCAGTTACAGGTAGTATATATGTTTTGTATACAAGCTCTCGTTACGTTGATATACAGGGAGCCACCCCTTATAGTGGGGCGCAATTAGACAAAATTAGTAACTTTTCTCCTATTTAACAGATTTTTATGAAATTTTACAGAGCAGTTACAAGTAGCATATATATTTTGTATACAAGCTCTGATTACGTTCGTATAAGGGGAACTACCCCTTATAGGGGGCGCAATTAGACAAAATTAGTAACTTTTCTCCTATTTAACAGATTTTTATGAAATTTTACAAAGTAGTTACAGATAGCATGTATGTTTTGTATACAAGCTCTCGTTACGTTGGTATAAGGGGAACTACCCCTTATAGGGGGGCGCAATTAAACAAAATTAGTAACTTTTCTCCTATTTGATATATTTTTATGACATTTTACAAAACAGTTACAAGGAACATATATGTTTTGTATACAAGCTCTGATTACGTTGGTATAAGGAGAACTACCCATTTTAGGGGGCACAATTAGACAAAATTAGTAACTTTTCTCCTATTTAACAGATTTTTATGAAATTTTACAAAGTAGTTACAGGTAGCATGTATGTTTTGTATACAAGCTCTCATTACGTTGGTCTAAGTTTAACTACCCCTTATAGGGGGGCGCAATTGGACAAAATTAGTAACTTTTGTCCTATCTAACAGATTTTTATGAAATTTTATACAGTAGTTACACTTAATACATTTGTTTTGTGTACAAACTCTGTTTATGTTGGTATGAGCAGAAGTGCCCCTTACAGGGGGATGCATGTAGACAAAATCTTATGGGGGGGGGAAATGTAACATTATAGGTACTATTGCACCTTTTGGACACTCGGAAAGCTTATTTGGTACATAATTAACAAGCTGTCATCTTGAATTCCCTGAATTATACTGCGGAAGCAGATTCGGTTCACAGATATTGAAATAACTGCAACCGAGAAAAATTGCACTACTGCAACTCGAAAGAATAGTGCTCATAAATTATTACTTCCGCAAATCTGCGCACCTTAATACTAGATTTAAAATAGAGGTAAATAGTGGAGGAAGTGAAAAAAAAATCATTTTTGGACGAACCAAAGGGTTTTTTTTTTTCTCTACCTTAGCAAAGTCTGCACTCAATGGTTATATTTATATTTTGTCCCGTGTCCATTCATGCTAATTTGACATGCTATAATAACATTAAATGTAACACAAACAAACAGTGTTACATACCTAAGGAACTACTTGACATGTTGATACCAAATATGAATGGAATCGACCACTTACAACAGAGTTACAGCACAAGGAAAACGGCAGACTCGCGGCGCTTACTGAGTAAGAATGCTGGGTGGCGAAATGTGGCATGTTACCGGCTTCTTATCTCGCTATGTAGCCACCTCCGCTGATTAAGATTATCAATTCAGTGTTACTCAGTTATATAGGAAAAATAATTTAAGGGTTTAATTTCATTTTTTTACATGTCATTTTTCTCCATTTGTCCTCCTAAATATGGATTTTAGACCACTGTGTGCCGGAGAGAAGTTTTCTCCGCTCCACCCATCCTTCATCATATGGTAATGCAGAATTCCTACACGGAAATATCATACGTACTTCGGTACATCACAATAATTACGTTCTAGTAGGTTTGTTTCTGCAGCAGTTTCCAACCGTCACGAACATGCGCACATTGACTTTACTGTTCAGCAATAACTTCAATCTCTGACTACTTGCAGATTAAAGTCAGGCGTGCAGCATATCAAACCGTCACCAAACCATTTCCTGACAGTCAGAAAAATTTGCGTATCAAGAGCAAACCAATCTCAAACCAGAGTGACGCATGCGCACAAAACGAGTTGTGTTTTACTTTGATTCACTGGACTGGCTACAAACGTACTTTTTGCATTTATACAGAGTGGATGATACCTCTGCACCAAAATTTAAGAGTTGATTCTACATTTTAAATATAACAAAATTTTCATTACACTTTTCCTTCGATGACGGAGAAAACAAAATAATTAGAGCTACTAGGGCTCGTCTCTTGTATTCACGGAGGCGTAATAGCAAATACATTTTTTTCTATAGTCACTTCTATTGTCAGAACAATATTATTTTAATTAATCTTGGTTAATGCCGATTCTGAGTAATTCTGTACAAAACTTAGAATAAATCGCTACAGAATATATATCTGATTATAAACTACGTGTTTTGAAGTGATAACTACTAAAAATATATAGGCTACTTCACTTAATATTTCGAAATATTTCTGTTGCTACCTCACAATAAAACTGCGAATTAATAATTTACATCAGAAAACTTTCTTGCTTAATTTATTTCAATACGCCGTGTGTCCATTTCTACAATGAAAATTCATTTAAACATAAACATTCAACACCTCTATAACAGTAAACGGTCACTATATGAAAACAAAACATAACTCCCATATCAAGTTTAATTTAATCAAAACACGTAAATATTATATTCACAAGCTTTTAGAACCAAATAATTTAATTAAACTTTGACTATACAGTCAATATTTGTAAAAGATTTAATATTTGCTCAACAGGACACGCAATTAAACTTTTCGTGGAACGGAAACGTAAATAATAAATATTACAACATAAAAAAGAGATATTGGACAACTGACATAGTGAATCATAATGGACTCGGAAGTACGGATTGTGCACATATAGGCCTAAATATTATCCAGATAGGGGCCTATAAGCATCCCAGTGTCGCTGCGGCACTCTATGCCGAAATAAATTCTGCATAATATCTATTATTGTTTACTCAGACGACGAGCGGAAGGAATGTGACCTGCTTGACTATGGGTGCTGATTATTATAAAAATCGCTCAGATAAGCATCCCAGTAGCCAGGTTATTACTCATGCAGAAAACGATATGCGTATACTATGGAAATTCAGTCATTCATAGTAGAGATGGGATAAACTGTTCTTTTTAAGAAACAGTTTCGACTGTAACTGTTTCATGAACGAAACTGTTCCAAAATAACAGTTTCAAAGAAACAGTTTCATAAGAATATGTTTACAACAACAGTGCCAACTGTCCCAAGTGTTCCAACTGTTTCAACCTCTCATCTGCTTCGGGAACATGTTTCAAGGCCCTTGAATCGTCTTTAAATCAGCTGTTCAGTGTATTATGACAACGAAAGATAGTTTTCGTAGGTTACTGTTAAGGGTACAGTAAATAACGACAATTCAAAATGAATCGATTTTAGTAAAAATAACGCATATAACCCTAGGAGAGTTTAATAACGATGATATTAGCCGATGATATTTTTCGCGGTATATTAATAATTAACACAATGTTAGAGCACCTTGAACATATTCTCCATCAATGGACAGCTAATAATTAGGAGATTTATTAGGGAATTTGATTCGTACAATTAAATTGCGCGATACTCCTTAGGCTACTGTTGCACGAAGGCCGTGTGGAACATGGATATTATATCTATTTTCGACTGGAGGTCAATGATGGCCTTTGCATACAAGAAGAGGAAAACTGTTTAGAAACTGAACTGTTTATCTGTCGGAACCATGTGGACGATGAAGTTATCACTGGAGCAGTGTAACACTCTTTGGAACAGTTGGAACAGGTTTTATCACGAAACTGTTTCGATATGAAACAGTTTCAATTGTGAAACAGTTTCAAATAAACTGTTCCAGCTTTTTTTACCAATCTCTAATTCATAGTGTTCTGCCCAAGGGTTGGTCTTTCACTCAAACGCAGCATTCTCCAATTTTTTCCTATTTTCTGCCTTTCTCTTAGTCTCCGCATATGATCCACATATTTTAATGTCGTCTATCACTTGATATCTTCTTCTGCTCCAAACTCATCTCTCGTTCACCATTCCTTCCAGTGCATCCTTCAGTAAACAGTTTCTTCTCAGCCAGTGATCCAGATAATTCTTTTTTTCTCTTCCAACATCATTCTTTCTTCACTCACTCTTTACAACACAACTTCACTTCTTATTCTCTCTGACCACTTCACACGCTCCATCCTTCTCCATATCCACATTTCAAATCCTTCTATTCGCTTCTCTTCATTTCATCGTAAAGTCAATGTTTCTTCCCCATACAATGTCACACGTAACACAAAGCACTTCACTAGTCTCTTCCTTAGTTCTTTTTCCAGAGATCCGCAGAAGATGCTCCTTTTTCTATTAAAAGCTTCCATTGCCATCGCTATCCTTCTTTTGACTTATTGGCAGCAGCTTATGTTACTGCTTATAGTACACCCAAAGTATTTCAATTAATGGCTACTAATTAGTTTAATACAGTTATTTTAATTATGATGCTTAATCTTGTGCGAATTTATTAATACTGTAACTTCTCACTACCTAAGCACAAAAGTAATGACCAGCAAATCATGAAATATGAATACGTTTTTGGTGACTAGTCATAAATTGTAAGCATTCTAATCACTGACATTCTTCCCTCTGTCGCCTCACTTCTATATCTTCACCTCGTGAGTAACAAACAATAGGCACACTAGTGCTGCTCAGCGGACGAATACTACTGACGGAGGAATCGACTATTACGGATAAAACTCTCCTCCGGTGATCTCCGGTACTACCTTAGATGGTAGAGAAGTATGGAGCAATGCGGAGCTCCAGAGTAAGTGACAATCGAAAGACGGAATTCTCAAGGACGACCGGCATGCCGACCGAACGAGAGAATCGCGGCAGTTGTCAGTGGGATAAAATGACACTGAAGCGGTTATCCGACACATGGATATTCTTTCATTCAGTTTAAAGTAACAGAATTTTGTCAAGGGGGTTATTATTAATATTGTTTACAATTTACATGATCGGTATTTTTAATTTCGCTTATTATTATTATTATTATTATTATTATTATTATTATTATTATTATTATTATTACTATTAATACTGTTATTACTTACAAGCCGGAGAACCCAGAAGTTCATTGCCGGCCTCACATAAGCCTATCATTGATCCCTATCCTGAGCAAGATTAATCCATTACCTACCATCATATCCTACATTCCTCAAATCCATTCTAATATTGTCATCCCATCTACGTCTCGGCCTCCCCAAGGGTCTTTTTCCCCTCGACCTTCCAAACTAACACTCTATATGCCTTTCTTGATTCCCCTTATGTGCTACATTTTCATCCATATTACATTTAGTAACCTTAGAAAGAATCTGCAATGTTCTCATGGATATGAATAACAGGCAAGTTGTTCTTAAGATTCCAATAACAAGCAAGTTGTATCTTATGTCTGCAATAACAAGGCAAGTTGTATCTTATGTCTGCAATGACAAGGTAAATAGGAATACTTTACTGTTAATGTATCAAAATAATAAATTTAATAACGAGATTTTGACGAATAATACATGAAACTTATACAAGTAAACTCTCAATAATACTAATTCAAAAACGTAGATTTGCAAAGGTATTTCTTTGTTAATGAAAACAATGTTACTTTTACTTACTGTCAAATACTCACTTTTTACACATACCTTGTTATTGCAGAGCACCCCTCAATTGAAGGGTTCAGAACCATAGTGGGCCAAGCGCCATTTACTAAAACCGTAGAAAACAAGGGTTAAAATGAAGTTATTATCATAAATCAATGGAAACATATAACATGTAATAAATAATATGTCAATCTTTATTAAACTATGGTATTCACTTAACTTTAACCCTTGCTTTCTCCGTTTTTAATAAATGGCGCTTGGCCCACTATGGCTCTGAACCCTTCAATTATAGATTTTCATTGATACGGATAAGAAATTCAGTATTTTGAAGGAAATTACATACAGTAATAGAGACACACAATAATATGACGCATTATTGATTCCTTGTGGTTCGCTGTCACTTTTCTGAATGATCATTGTTTCTAGTGAAGATTTCAATGCAGTACTGACTCGTTCTATTCACAGAATATTACACAATTGTGTTCGTATGAAATTCTAATGAATAATTCCGAACTTGCAAGGCAATAAAAGACAGGAAAAGTACATGGTACTCTGTACGGCATGCCAACATCGAATTTGCTGCAATATATACGATTAGCTTTTTCTGGAAACAATTGCTGCATTCGAAATTACATATTCAACATACTGTTTCTCATAGTAAGTGAGCCTATTCTTAAATGTCCTCTCGATTTTATTATAACCGTATACGAATTGTCGAATTTGAATTTCACACATTTCTTTCTTCTTCATCATCATCATCATCATCATCATCATCATCATCATCATCATATTCTTTACGGCTTAGAGATAACGTGATTGTTGCAATTTAAGTGTTAAAAGAAAACATTTTACCGTCTTTCTATTGGGCGTTCTATTTTCTTCTTTCTATTTCATTTGTAATAGGGCAGCTGAAATGGCAGACACTTGATTCTATTCATCATACGTGTTGTTTCCATCTATTTATATTGGGTTGATGCAAAATTATGTAGCGTTTTTTCACTGTGGCAAAAGTTTTTATTTGAGATGAATAGAATACAGAAATTAATCAGTAATACATTCCTCTTACATTATCTATGACTTTCCGCCTACGCTGTGACATTTTTTCGATTCCGCGTCCGTAGAAATCTTGTAGTTTGGAGTTTGCGAATTTGTCAAGCCAAGTTTGTAAAGCAGTCTCGTTATCAAAGAAATTCCCTTTAAGATTGTTGGATAGACAAAGGAAAAGGTGCAAATCTGAGGATGCAAGATCGGGAGAAAATGGGGGATGTGGAATCACCTCCCAACCAAGCTCTTGGATAGCTGCTTTCGTCATGTTAGCGGAGTGCGGACATGCATTATCGTGTTGCAGCAGAATTTGATGCAGTCTTCCCGGTCGTTTTTCTTCAATTACGGCCATAAGGCGTCTGAGTTGTTGACAATAAATGTCAGCAAGTATGGTTACATTCATGGGATGCTATTTGTTTTTTTTTACCACTTGATACTTCTTGTTGATCAGCCCACAAATAGCACAATCGTTCTTCAAATATGCAAAATTCAAGGAGATTTTACAAATACAATACTCCAAATAAAAAATGACAAACAATAAATAATCTTCTAACAAGAAAGTTTTGTGATGACACTGATGACTCATCAGTGATGAGGTACAAAAACGCTACGAAATTATGCTTTAACGTAAAAAAGTTGTAGAATCTCATTTATCCATTTAGTTTCAATTTATTTCTATTTCATTGCTGTATTTATGATCAATTAAAGTGTATCCTGCTATTGATCGAAGGAATATGATTTCAGCAGAGACTGTTTTTTCTTCTGTTAGCTCCTAAGTCTCGGAACTGTATGTTAATATCGGGATTGCCATTGTTTTACAAAATTTAGTCATTTGCTTAGAATACATTTATCCAAAATTAAATAATTCCTTTTATGAACTGAGCTTCTTATTATCTATTGGCGATATAAAAAAACCCTTATGAAGGTATACTTTATAAATTTTCACTGTACAGCGTGAGGCACAAGTCAATTACACAGGAAATTGTCAGGATTTTTTTTTCGAGATACCTGACATGCTGTCGAACGACGAGAAAGTGAAAGTAATTTTACTGGCGGGCGAGCGTAGCTACAGAGAGTAACGTTCTAGGCCAGGTTTGCTGAACAGGGCTACAATTGTGGAATTGAGTCACTCATCGGAAACGTCACGCATCCCTTCCTTCTACCCCTCCGTCATTGACTTGGTAGGGGAGGGGATTTGTATTCAGTGTCTGTGTTATGTGATTGCGTACGGGGCACAGTGACGTCATTCAGCGCCAGTCGACTGTGGACGGTAACCAACGCTTTCTTCATGATTTCCACTCCTCTCTCGCCAGTTCTGTAACCGTGTTTAAGGCCATATTCTAACTTGAAAATTACTAGAGATATTAAACGTTGACCATACTATTGAAGAAAGTCCATTCAACTAAAAACAAAAATAAATCTTTTTTGACTTCTTAAGTCTATATGCCCGCTTAATTTGTGAGATAAAGAGGGCATAAACGAACAAGTAGACGCAGTGAAGAATACAAGAATAAATATAAAAATGAAATTAATAAGGAATTTGAGAATAAAATGAAAAAGAAAATTATATATATATATATATATATATATATATATACTGTTGTGTTTCTATTTTTGTTCTAGTGTTCTGTTAACTAAGTATAGATTTCCGAACGAAGAGAAGGAAGTCCAATTGTTGACTGGATGTGTGACGTCACCACATTCGTGACGCCCGCAGTAGTAATGCCATTCACCTGAAGAAGATAAATCGTGTGTTTTGTGTCAGTCGGCCACAGGTTTAATCAATAGCCAGTCCTGCTGACATTGACATCGAACCGTGTTACCCCTCACAACCCCGCCACGCCTCGTGAGGTCTATGTACTCCGAATCGAAGATATGACATAACAGTTCACGCTAAGGCCTTGTAAAACAGCTTTCACAGAAATTGCTCCGAATACCAACGACACTTGATTAGCTGGTAATCGCTATATTGGAAATCGTTCTAAAAAGTTTAAAAATTCTTCGTAGAATAAACGTCTGCTGTAATAAAAATATGAAATTATCAGTTCCATTATTCTCTACTTAAATATTAAGGTGCTCCTATCTATCAACATGGAAGCCATCGACTTGATTCGTTACAGAAATTTGGTAATCAACTCCTCTGTTCGAAACAGAATGTCAATAGCCTCGCGTTTGTTTTCTACGGTATCAGAAATTGATGTAGCGCCATGTTGACAGTGTGATCTGAAGACTCCATTATTCTCTTATTTGAATATTTTTTCAGCATTATAATACACATTTAGGCCTATTATGACAATTATTACAATCAGGATACTACAAAAATACATAAAATAGAAACAAAAAAAAATACTATGACTATAACAAATATAGCTGCGGTACATTTAGGTTCTGTCAAGCATATGTTGTCTGATTTTTTAGTTTCATATTTATGAGAATAGATATTGGAATGTAGGCTTTCACGGCCGGCGTCAATAGTAGAAAAGTTTTCCGGGCTATGAGGCCGTGGTCTGTTGGTTGTGAGACCAAACGTTTCGTTCACTGCTGCGGTGAACATCTTCAGTGGTGTCTATTGCTGGTACGGCTGGAAAACTTTTCTACTATGAGAATAGAGATTAAAATAATGTTACGCTTTTTTTGTACGAAAGCCAATAAGACATTGTTATAAATTTGATGGATATTGAATGAATAAATTTAGCCATTTTGTCCCTTAAGGAGAGAGAATGGTATTTTTGATGAAAAATGACTAGATTTAAAAAAAATTCTTTAAAATACTCTGTGATATGTGTGGATCGCCATTTTTAAACTTCCTGCGTTATGGAATTTTAAATCACTCGCCCACTTTTAGTGCTGTTTCCGGTAAATTAAATTTTCATTTTTTTTCTTTAAAATACCCTTTGATATGTGTGGAATGCATTGCATAACATTTTGTGGGTATTTGTGCCCTTATCGGATATTGAGACGTCATTTTTAAACTTCCTGCGCTATGGATTTTTAAATCACACGCCCGCTTTTATCGGTTTCCAGTAACTTCATTTTTTTTTTGCTACATTGCCAGACAATGGATATAATTTCTGAACTATTAAAGATACATGCATGAAATTTAGAACACACATCCTTTAGACTATTAGCAAACTTTTCTCTGTAACAAAATTTTGTTAATTGATTTCATTTTAAAAATACGTCCGTTTGTTTGCAAGAAAGGAAATCAGAAATTTGTTAGTAAATTTTAAATGTTTATTTTCAAACGTAGGGACTAATATCAAAATTCTGTTACAGATAGTTTGTAGAACATACGTTTGCAAATACATTGCAAAAACGGTTTGAATATATCTTTAAAAACGGTTTAGATATATCGGTTTTAGTACAATCTTGCATTGGGTATATTTTTTTGAAATTTGGGCCGCCAAATATATATATATATATTTTTTTTATATATTTTTATTTGGTTGAGTTGCCACAGCTGTGAGCTCTCTACATACAAAAAATTAATACAGTAATTTACACCAAATAGAAAAAAAGTTTTAAAGAGTACCATCCTCTCCCCTTAAAGGGCAAGGCCTCCTGTAAGAGAGGTGGCTCATTGTTTCTCTCCTGGTAAGCCATTCCAGGTGGAGTACATTATTGTCTGTTTATACTCCTTTACCACTTTAGTTTTTGTGTCCTATTATCTTTACATTTTTACACTCTTAATTGTTGGTTGTTGTTAGACTAAGTCCTAGTTTTTTCCACTGCTTTCCAACTTTTGCTTTCCTGATCACTGGTTGCCTGCTGTTGTCTCTAACAAATTTGCCCATCGGAGTCTTGGTATTCGTTGGTTTCTTCTTCCTATCTGTGGGTCCTGCATAGAGGGCGCGTGGGTCCATCTTGACTGCTCCATTCTTAATTAATATTTGAGGAGAAAAATTTGCTCCTGCGCCGGAGATCGAACCCGGGTCCTTGGTTCTACGTACCAAGCGCTCTGACCACTGAGCTACGCCGAATTCAATCCACAGCACCGGATCGAATTCTCCTCCTTCAATGTTTCCCTTTATGGTGCTGTGGATTGAATTCGGCTTATCTCAGTGGTCAGAGCGCTTAGTACGTAGAACCAAGGACCCGGGTTCGATCCCCGGCGCCGGAGCGAATTTTTCTCCTCAAATATTAATTGTCAGTATTACAGACATTATCCTGTATGACAAATTAATAAATCTATAATATGCTCCATTCTTGCCATGTGCCTCGTACTGCTGCATCAACTATGTTGGTCATTTTTGTGGGTTGACGTTTGAGATTCTGTCTTTCAGAGTGACTCCTTGTATAGATGGATATTAAATGCTTCAGATTCAGAATATAACCGTTCTGAGGGATAATCAAGAGGCTTACTAAGACATATTTTTATTACTCTTTTCTGTAGCCGTGTTTTTGGTATGAGGGAGGTACTAAAAGCACAACTCCATCTTACAATTTTATAACTCGTACTAATGCAAGGTAAATCATTCGTAAAATATGGATAGTCAAGAGAATATATAGGACTTTCGCCGTGAATGGTTAAATACGTCTTTAATGGATTTTTTTTTAATTTTAGTTGGTTATTTAACGACGCTGTATCAACTGCTAGGTTATTTAGCGTCGATGAGATTGGTGATACCGAGATGATATTTTGCGAGATGAGGCCGAGGATTCGCCATAGATTACCTTGCATTCACATTACGGTTGGGGAAAACCTCGGAAAAAACCCAACCATGTAATCAGCCCAAGCGGGAATCGAACCCGCGCCCGAACGCAAATTCAGACCAGCAGGCAAGTGTTTTAACCGACTGAGCTACGCCGGTGGCTTCTTTAATGGATATATATATATATATATATATATATATATATATATATTACGGTCATGTATGAATAAATACGACCATGAATAAAGAGGCCTGTATAATCTCCTTGAAGAACAAATACAAGTCTGAATAATCAAATACATTCTTGGATGAATAAAAATTGTTCTGAGTATACTACACCGAATAATTAGTGAATGACTACCGTGAGTGTATAATTACTTTTATAAACTAATATACAATTCCTTGAGTGAATAAATAGTGCTCTGAATAAATATACTCTACCAAGAATAACATATACTGGCCTGAATGAAATATACTGCGCGAATGAATAAAAACTATCCTGAAGGAATGTATATTGTCCTTAATTATTAATACTGCCTTGAATGATTAAATAGTGTCATGAATTAATAAATGTTTTAGTAAATGGATAAATATTGGCCTGAATGAATAAAGAGCATACAGGATGAATAAATACACCTGCCCTAAATGAATAAATTTATATGGGATAGTGTAATTGCCTAAATTAATAAATAGCCCCAAAAGAAATACATACCGTCCAAAGTTAATGAATAGTCAACTGAATAAATACATACTCCCTTGGATGAGCAATGCAAATTGATCCGGATAAATAAATACATATTACATTAAAGAATACTTATTAGGTTCGATGGATTTATTGAAATGAATTAACATTTTTTGCATGATAGTGTGTTTTTTCGACGTTACAATAAACGACCGCCACGACTGAAAGTTGATTTTACTGAATTCAGAGTTGCCAGCCTAGATAAGTATGTTAAAATATTACAAATAACTGCTCTAGAATTGTAATGAAAACCACTGCCTTCTATATATGCTTCAATCCTACAATGCACGTAAAATTCATACGCAAAAAGGCAGTATTAATTAATACACATTATACTTAACAAATCACTGAACTTTATTTAAACAATTCAAACTTCTCTTAACAAAAACAAATAAAAGTTATTGCAATTGAACAAGGGAATATTACAAGTATCTGAATAATTTCTACTCCTACACATTTAAGTTGATGGTGAAGTTTGTACGTTAGCCAGACTGCTAATCTTCAGTCAGCTGTTCAAAGTGTAATGTACGTATTATGTATTAAGATTTTTAAAAATATTATTTACAAAATATACTATCGTGAAAAAAGTTTTGTACAATATACGTTTGTGAAGTGCATTACAAAATCTCGAAAACTGAAAAACTTCCTCTGCTCGTTTTTCAAACTTTTCCTCGATTTTGTAAAAAGCACTTTCCAACTTGTATCATAATATACTATTACACACTGAAAGTATTTTAGTGTACTAACTTAAATGATCATACTAAACTTGAGGATAAGTTACATTGGAATGGATGAGTAGATGGGTAGACAGACAGACAGACAGACAGACAGACAAATAGACTACATAAATATATACATTAACTTTATTAAGATAATTATAAACGTAATTTCATAAGAAAGAAAGGAAGCAGTAGAACAAGAAGAAGAATATTAAGAATAAGAGAAATTGTATTAGAAAATATTAAACGGAGACAAAAACAGACTGATGGACAGATGAAGAAATAAATTGACGGACGAAAATGTGGACAAACAAAAGAAGAGACGTTACAGGCAAATCGATATAGACAAATAGTTTTAATTAAGACGCCTGGAGTGATCCCCTGACTGCTATGCTGCCCGCACTGTCGCCGTGTGCTGCGGTCCCCTCGCCAGTTGGACGCACACTGAAATATTACGCTGAGTCCTGGCGCCTCGGCCGTCTGCTGGAATTACGGAATCTGACGTAGCGACCGCTATTATTGATTCCGCGGAACGTAAATATTCCAGATTATAACGCTCCGTTTCCGGGAAATGAGTACGTGTACACAAAATGGGAAAATACCTTCCTTGCTCTCTTTCAGGAGCAACGTTTATTTTTTCCTTTGTAGTATCACGTATTACATCCCAGCAAACATTGGTTAACGAAGCCGAAATATGGGAGTTGAAGTGTGTGTGTAGGGTAGAATGGAATAATGCGCCTTTAAGGTAAGTTGGTAATTTTGTTATATTTACTGTAACAAGCAACATTTACATCTCTACAATTCCTTATTATTAGACCTACATTCTCCGTACTAATAGGACTGTTTGGATAGCTAAGTTATAATCGGAATTTTAATACAGGATTGGGAATTTTCGGCAAAATATTTTTAATTTGGTATAATAACGAAGGCCAAGGCGAAACAATGACGGTAGTAGCAACTAGTTTGAAATTTAGGAGTTAGTTTGCAACGGACCGTTGTCCGATCCCGCAACGCGTTTCTGCGTAGAAGTACAGTAGTTTATTTAACGATGCTGTATCAACTGCTAGGTTATTTAGCGTCGATGAAATTGGAGATAGCGAGATGGTATTTGGCTAGGCGAGGCCGGGGATTCTCCATAGATTACCTGGCATTCACCTTGCGGTTGGGGAAAACCTCGGAAAAAACCCAACCAGGTAATCAGCCCAAGCGGGTTTCGAACCGCTCCCGAGCGCAACTTCAGACCGGCAGGCAAGCGCCTTAACCGACTGAGTCACGCCGGTGGCTTCTGCGTAGAGCAGTTTGTAAAAACATAATTAATTTTACAAGTTCGACGTCCTTCCCGAAGAGAGTACAAGCTACTTCACACACAAAACAATATATGAAGGAAAAAGTCATTGGCGCAAAAATAGAATAGTTCAAAATAAACCTCATCCTCAATTAAAAGAAGTAAGGACCATAGAAAATATCGAAAGAATAAGCTATAACAGAAAATTCAGAACAATACAGATATTACTGAATTTCCTCATTGCTAAACTACAAGACCATCATCAAATGGAAATTTTATGGCTTCAGCAAGATCGGGTAAATGCTCATACATCTCACTGAAGTATGCAAACTTTACAGAGGTTCTTTCCCAGACTAACCATCTCCCGATCTGGTGATATTCTATGGCCTTCGCGTTTACCAGATTTGTCAGCTTCACATATTTTTATGCACGTGTTTAAAATCACAGAATGTTCTTCCTTATAATACATATTGAAGAGCTGAAATCTAAGATTCGATATGAAAATAAAGACACTGGTCAGGTGTTATGATAAGTTTGAAGAAGCGACTTCAATAGTGCACTACAACAAGAAGACATCTGCTGAAGGATGTGGTTTATAAATAATAAATTTAATTGTATAACTAAAGAAAATACAAAACATAAATAAGTTATTAAATTGTTAAATACTTATATTTGACCTATTCCATGAAGTTTTACCACACTTTAAAAATATTCGCTGAAAATGTACCACCTTGTATAATGTGTTCGAAAATGATTGCCTCGATTTCAGACTACTTTTTGTCTGTAATTACTAATGTTACAGCAACACTGTAACTGCCAAGAGACAGATAAACCCTTCAAATGATGTTTGATGCCTTACAAGTTCTCTATATATATGAACATCTGATCACATGGCACATACATAGATCATATTAAAATTCACACTCTGCGCAGCTCGGCGTGTCACCATCTATCTCCCGCACCACAGCTGAGATGCGATACCATAGCTCCTGCAGGTAATAGGCCAAAGGAGGAACGTAAACATTGTCCTCCACTTACTTCCATAGGAAAAAATCACAGGGGATTTTGTCAAGTGAATGCAGAGCCACTTTATCAAGTTTTGATCTTCGGCAGTGCCAAACGTTGAAAGTAGAGGTACTCACGTGTATGATGGTGAAAGTGATGTGATGGACCATCTTTATGAAGAATTAACTCATTTTCCTCTTCCTGCAGTCACAGGAAAGCGATATGATTTTACATTTTTTATAATACAGAAACTACATTCATTTCCTTTACAATATCTGTATTGGTGTTTCTTAATATACCCAAGGAAAATCTATTATTTTTCTTGTGCACATTACTATCCTGCGCTTTTTATCGATCCACCTGATATCCAGTTTTAATTACCGTTTTAATTATGGGAAGAGCTAGTGTAATGAACAATTGTAATATAATATTCTTCACCGTTTCCTGCGCTTTAAACACATCGTCTATTGTGCTTGTAATTTTCAAATATTGATGTAATTTATGGCCAATCTTTTTCCTCGTCGTATGAAATGGAATTTCGTAAATACTTGAATGCATTCACCTGTTCTGCTATTGGATTATTAATGACTGTTTCACATATTAATAGTTTCGGCCATTTAAATGACATTGATTTAGATTTCTTAGCTGGTATTGTTAATTATTATTTCAAAATTTGGTTTCATTTTAATATAGCTCTTATAATAGAACACAACACGCATTCAATATTTTTTATTTAAATATTTGTCAGGTTTGTGCAAAATTCATTACAAACCAAATAATAACTGAAGTTGGATATTTAGGATCGACTGATACATCTAGATGAGAGCCAATATTTAATTTCCGTCATTAGTACAATTTACCTCTGGAAAAAGAAGTAAGGAAGTGCTTTGTGTGGAGTGTGGCATTGTATGGGGCAAAACGTGGGCATTACGACGAAGTGAAAAGAAGCGACTAGAAGCATTTGATGTGAATATGGAGAAGAATGGAACGTGTGAAGTGAACAGACAGAATAAGAAATGAAACTGTGTTGGAAAGATTGGGTGAAGAAAGAATGATACTGAAACTGATCAGAAAGAGGAAAAGGAATTGGCTGGGTCACTGGCTGAGAAAAAACTGCCTACTGAGGGATGCACTGGAAGAAATGGTGAACGGGAGAAGAGTTCGGGATACAAGAAGATACCAGATGATAGACGACATTAAGACAAATGGATCATGTGCAGAGACAAAGAGGAAGACAGAAAATAGGAAAGATTGGAGAATGCTGGGTTTGCAGTGAAACACCTGTCCATAGGCAGAACACTTACGTATGTAGTAGGCTACAACTTAAGAGCTAAAGTCCTCGTCTTTATTACTCTGGTTTTTCCTTGCAATTTTATTGTGTTTCTACTCATTACAAAATTGTAACTTTAATAAAAATCAATATATGATATTGTGGCTATTTATAAAGTTCATCAGTTCTTCCAAAATTTTACTCCTCCGTAATTTTACTCCTATATTTTACGAAAGATTCTTCGCCTATAATTCTTATTTTGGGTAACTATCTTTTCCTTTTAGAATTCAAATTGTTTACTGAAGAGTTGGCATGAAACATAGTAATATAATAAGACAACTTTTCCAGATAATACTGTATAAATCTTTTAGTCGTTCAATGTGAAAATGTTATAATATCAAAGGTGGTGGATGATGTTATGTAATCAATTCAGAAAATTAAGCTCACGAATTGTGCGTTACCATTGAAAAGTGTCTAACTGGAAACTTGAATTCGTAATATTGACTCTACATAGTTCCTAGCAGCAATTTTACGCCGTTCTAAGAATAAGAGAAGTGGGAGGTAGTGACAGTTCCTTTCTTGCGTTTCTAAGAATGTCAGTTGGTATAAAATTGGAGTAATATAGTTTGTACTCGTTAGCGTATTAAAAACAGATCTTTATCACAACCTCAATACTTCCGAAAGTAGAAAATGCTTCTCTATATATAGAGTAATTCATGAATAGTAATAATAATAAATAATAATAATCCGTGGCATTACAGCCCGTGAAGGGCCTAAACCGAACAGCCGGCTGCTGGCCTCACGTTCACATGCCGAAGCAGAGGTGGACGATCATCCAACCAGAATGGAGGCTTGTGTGGTTAGCACGATGATCCTCCCAGCCGTTACACCTAGCTTTCGCAACCGGATTTCGCTACCTATCGTAGCTCCCCAAGTGCATCACGATGCTGGGTGGGCACCGGTCCCATACACTGGACGAAATTTCGTGAGAAAATTTCTTCCCCCATGAGGACTCGAACCAGCGCGCATTCCGTAACGCGAGTCCTGGGCAGGATGCATTAGACCACGACGCCACGGCGCGGGATAATAAATAGTAGTAGTAGTAATAATAATAATAATAATAATAATAATAATAATAACTTTATT
Source organism: Periplaneta americana (assembly GCF_040183065.1). Lineage (NCBI taxonomy): Eukaryota > Metazoa > Arthropoda > Insecta > Blattodea > Blattidae > Periplaneta > Periplaneta americana. The sequence goes on along the minus strand of NC_091129.1, from coordinate 82,818,907 downwards.
ACAGAAATATATAAGTAAATTGTAAATATACAATAATTCTAGCACTCTCCTTAGAGAGAGTGATCTCATGCTCATTGGAGGTTTCAATACATAATGAAATTACATAAATCAATATTATAAAAACAACGTCTTAAAATATGATATTCACTAATAACAAAGTGGTTACATACAATGTTAAACGTAAAACTGTTTGAGTTAAATAGATCAAAGTACTTCGTTATTTACATGTTATAAAATCTAGGATTAACATTACGTCTATGATTGAAAATAGTTCTCATTAAGCACATGGGTTCAAACAAACTTATTGTGTCTATGCCTTTGGCTTTGTGTTTGTGAGTATATGATCTGAAATATTTGTAATTTTTATGTAAAAAGTTTGCAATACATTGATATAAATTTGATCCATATTGAATTTCTTTAAACAATTTTTTCTCCAGATTTTCTTGACATACCTATTTTAATTACTCTTCTCTGTAATAAATTCAGTGCAACAAGATCAATTTTGAAAGTACTATTCCATCACAGCAAACACTACTGAAACCATCTATAATTTGAAATTCGAAGTATTTTCCATGTAATTCTGATCTGATATTCTCCGAATATAGTTAAGTTGACCAATTTACAAACGACTTAAAGAGATCGATGATTTGGTATATGATAAAATTGAAAAATATATTATGCATTCATGTCCTCTCAATCAATAAGCGTAAGCTTTAGCAAAGGTGGGATCAATACATTTAAATCCTGTTGGCAAAGTATGAAAATAACGTGGTTGTAAAATTTACGGCACTGTTGTAATAACATTGAAAGTTACAACCGCCAACAATTATTATTCACCCTCCTAATACTGCTGATGAATGCCTTGTTTCTAGACGGAATTGCGTTGTGCGGGTATGCATATTTCTACGCTCCCCTTCCAATTGCTATCTCGACCTCGGGCTGTGAACTAATGACATTCTATTAGTATAAATAATTACTATAGCCGATGGTAATTTACATGCTTCTACAGTCATTAATCAGAGCTGGATTTTGTAATGGAATTCATAACGCTGAAATTTAATTTAAAAGAGCAAAATTACAAAACAATATATAGCCTATATTATTTCGTGCCAATCATTAACAAAATTTCTTAAATATAATATCTGCATTTTAACAAGACTAACGGAATAATTGCAAGAGAAGACATGAGCAAAGGAGCTAAGCGACTATCAGATGTCAGTGATTGTGAGGACAGAATAGATAGGGCGTTTGAGAAGTTATGAAATAGCGAATTGGAGGACAGAATAGTAAGAAGGATGGAATTAGCGAGGAAGAAGAGTGCTAAAAAGTGAATGCAAGAAAGTCAGGGGTGGCAAAATTTTGGAATAGGAAGAGAGAAGAAAATGTTAAGTATAAGAAGATAGTGTGACAGTGTAAGAGTGTTGTAAGGTAGACATACAAGAAATAAATAAAAGAGAATTAAACTGAAATAACATCTGAAGAAATAGGAAGTGGAAGTGAGAGAAATTAGAAGTGTAATTAAGTGAATTAGGTATTTCATGTGATTCAATGTTGTGGGTTGGGAGTAGTATCAGAGGTACCACAACTGTAGGAGTTTTATACAAATTTACGGAAAGAGACAATAAAAGAGATAGTTTAGGAGTGAAGTGAAGAGGAAGAGCTAAATACGTAAATAAATAGAGGATAGAATAGTAGGGGAACAATAAGTGAGAAAGCGTTGTCAAATAGAGAAAATGAAAACGTAGACAAATAATTTAGGAGAAAATAGCTGGTAAAAAATGATTAGGAGTAGGTAGATCTGAGAATAGAGAATAAAATAAATAAATAAATAAATAAATAAATAAATAAATAAATAAATAAATAAATAAATAAATAAATAAATAAATAAATAAATAAATAAATAAATAATCCTCTTGGGGTCCTAGAATATAGTATACTTTACTTCACACACGCATTTAGTTCCACATTTGCCACTAGGTGAAATCGTTATCGTTCACTTCTTTTCTGTGCTTATCAAGCTTCTGACATCTCTTGAAACTTACAGGAAGCACAATAAAATAAATTAAAACATATCAATGCGTGTTTAAACTATTTGTAAATGAAAATGGCGATCAGCAACTCAACGCCAAGGAACCGTAAGACAGCTTTCCAAGTAAGTACACAGCAAACGTTACATTTCATATTTTAAGGGTAAAAAAAATATGATATGAGATGTACGTGCAGAGACCCGAAGTATAGTATCTTATAATGTATTTGCATTTGAGCAGAATCTCTTCAGCATTTTTTCTCATTTCAGTGATGTTTTGATATGTAGAATTATATTTAAGTTTGAAAATAAAACAAAAATATATCAGGACTCAGGAGGATAAATCTCATTTTATATTTATTTATTTATTATTTTGCTAATAATTATAACATAATATATATTATATATGGAAAAAACTTTAGCTCGCCCCTGAAAGAGGAGAACTCGTGCTCAGGGGCGGATTCCTGAATTGAAATTAATAAGTATACAATACAATTTGTCTTATGTCTACTATGCAATTATAGTATATAAATTTAAATTCACAATTTTTCAATTTTTATAAAATCCATACATAACTTTTTAAATTGAATACTAGAACTATTAGAATTGACAAGATTAGGATATTTAAATATAAATTTGTTATATATTCTTGGGCCTAAATTACTACATACTATGATTAAATACTGTAACAGTGTTGCATTTTGGTTCAAACAATCTTAAAGAATTCATACCTTTTGTTTCATAACTATGAGAATACAATTCAAAATTGTTTTGATTTTTATGTATGAATTTTATTAATACAATATAATGAATTTGTCTTACGTTAAGTACATTATAGTCTAAAAATAAATTTTGAGATGGAAAATCAATAGGTTTATAAAGACATATTTTAATTATTTTCTTCTGTAATAAATAAATGGATTAAAATTGGATTTAAATGAGCTACCCCATCCTATAATTCCATACATAATTACCGACGGAAATAAAGTTAAATATATTGTGCGTAATAAACTTATTGACAAGTAATTCCTCAATAAAACAAAATAATATACTATTTTACGTAATTTATTAAAAAGGTAATTAATGTGTTGGTTCCATTTTAAATGATTATCGAAAATTATGCCTAAATACTTAACTTCATGTATGTACGAGTATGTAGTTTACAGGCTATCCTTAAATAAGAATACTTAGAATCTTAGAGGGGTCCTGCAAATTATGGTCAAGACAACGGTTGATTATCAATGTCAGGGATCGAACAGACGACTTTTCTGTTCGTCTACCAAGTAACGAACTAGACTTTCGTTTTGTACAGCTGCCAGTACCACGTTGTTATACGTACTATAATGAGGACTTCTTCAAGCTACAGAAATCACTTCTGAGATGTTCCGATATGTGGATTGTTAAATCATAGCCTTCGGGTCTAACATTTCGCAATGCAGATCAGAGATGAACACGGTTCTCTCAAGTTTCTTCACTTTTCATTCTCAACAAGATTGCCTAACTTGAATTAAAGCGAAGCGAGTAGAGGAAACCACCAAATGTTTAAAAGTGATTAGTAGAATTATACTTCAGCTATTTCGTTCAGTATATAAATAGCATTTCTAATAAATTGGCCTATCTCTATAAAGGAATCTGGGTTAAATTTGTTACTTCCCGCCCTCGTTGAAGTTCGACGGTAAAAGTCTCTGCTTTTGCGGACGAGCAAGTTGTAAAGAAACATCAAATCTCAAAATAAGGAATTGAAATTATAAAAATGTCATTTTTAATAAGTAATATTTATTTATTTAAATTTAAATATACAGAATAAAGAATATAATTACAAACAAACAAGAGAAATAGAAATAAAATAAAACAAGCAATATAAAAAAAAGATACGTCAGTAGTTTTAAATATCTTACGTTAATCATATATTTAAGAGGTACATGCCAAATAATATATAGAACACAGATTTGCATTGGAAAGAAAAGCAGCCAGATCAATTATGATTTATTTTTTAACAAAATATTTATAAAAAACTAAACAAATTATATTTCACTGTATAGTTCAAAACATATTTTTAATGCTGAATAATTTTTCCTTTGAAATTATTCAAATCAGCTTCACAGGGAGCTACAATACCTGAAAGCCGGCTATGCATATATTTAATGTTATATGAGACTGTAATGTGATCAAAATGTACGAAGGTACGACGAGACAGAATTAGGATTGTAGAACTAGATTTTATGAGATGATGTTTACAATTATTAACAAGATAAAATAGAGTATGGTAAACAAGTAGAATAGGAAAGAATGTTCCATAACCGAACAATTTGGAAATAATTGACATATTGCAATGGTATGGACATATTTAACGAATGTCGGAGAAAAGACCAAAGAAAATCATGCAGAGGTCACTAAGAGGGAAACGGATAAGAGAAAGGCCTTAAATGAAATGGAGAACATGGCAATTGAAGAACGAAATTTGTAAACAGGGGACTGGAAAAACGGTTGCTATGAAATCATCAGATTCATGAGAGAGTAAATGTGAAAGAAGAAGAAAAAGGCTTTTTTCTAAAAGCGTCTTTAGACCTAATAAATTGCTACCACTGTAACTATCACTACCACTATCACTCTCACTATCACTATCACTACCACCACTACCACTACCACTACTGATTTTACAGGAAGACATTGGAGACGATTTTTTCAAGAGAAAAGTTAAAGCATAACCTGATTATATAAAAATGGATGTTGGAATTCTATTTTTAGAAACAACACTGAATTGCTGTGTTGATATCAAAAGAATGAAAGGTAAAATTTTATACAGAATATATTTCCCGGAGTGAAGAAAGATGTAACAAAACCACAAACCTACTTAATACAAGGAATAGCAATCATAATAATTATTAGTGATAAAACAAGGAATTGTCAGGAGAGAATTACTAAGAATTAGACAACTGAAACTACAGACGTAAAATTTGGATGTATAAAAATGACAGAAACACCTACTGCAAACCGGTTCAGTGCTAAAGAAACACTTACAGTAGTTTTATTTTGCTCTATTTACACTGCAGTCGACCTGGCTGGCGAGTTGGTATAGAGCTGGCCTTCTATGCCCAAGATTGCGGGTTCGATCCCGGGCCAGGTCGATTGCATTTAAGTGTGCTTAAATGCGACAGGCTCATGTCACTAGATTTACTGGCATGTAAAAGAACTCCTGTGGGACAAAATTCCGGCACATCCTGCGACGCTGGTATAACCTCTGCAGTTGCGAGGGTCGTTAAATAAACATAACATTTTTTTTACACTGCAGCATAATACGTCTCTTTTATCATACATATGAAGAGTTCACTGCAAAAAGGGGGAATGTCGTAAATTTGTAAAAAATGAGACGAAGGTTCAGTGCTATAGATGTATGTATATGTGTATGTATTTATTCACACTGCAAACGGGTATATAGCCGGTGGCAGTGGTAACTAATTACACTCAATAACTACAATTAATAATAAACACAACTAAAAAAACAATAATTAATAATAATGGTAAATAATAATAATAATAATAATAATAATAATAATAATAATAATAATAATAATAATAATAATAATAATAATAATAATAATAATAATAAGGAGCATCCTAAATTAAATGAAGCATGATCACTTAAAATAACATTTAAAGTAAATCTAATTTTTATCTTAACCCTAAGTTCGAACTAAGACCACGAGTGTGACAGGTTTATACCTGCACAAATACCTTTCGGCACTACACTTATTTCGCTGTCAACTCACTCACTGCACTGATTCTATCCTGATTTCACTAACACTTCAAAACAATTTCACTGTTCAAATACTTTGCACAGCCACTTCACTGACACAAACACACTTCACTTACAAAATAGACTTTACTGATACAACACACTTCCTCACCGATAGAACACTTCAAATAATAAGATATCAATTGCACCCTTTAAATAGTGTGTATAATATACTACCGTCTATTAGTAAAGTCCTTAAGCCTACTTTTAAATACATTTCTGGTTATTGGTAAATCCTTTAGTAAGTCTGCAGGTAAAGCATTCAAGTCTCTGATAGTACGATTGAGAAAAGATAACTTTCCAGTGTCCGTCCTCTGTCTTCTTTCCCTCAATTTATATGAGTGGTCGTAGATCAAAGGGAGTAGAATATAATACATTTTGTTGCACTGCAAGAAATATGATAGTTCCATATCTACATGGTGTTGACGAATTGATATACCACACAAAGAGTGGGAATGTCAAAGTCTAAATTGCATTTCCTGCAAAATGCAATACATTCGACATTTCCCCTTTTTGCAGTGTTCTCTTCATATATTATTATTGTTGTTGTTGTTGTTGTTATTATTATTATTATTATTATTATTATTATTATTATTATTATTATTATTATTAGTATTATACGTTGTTTATTATTGCATTGTGTGTTTAGTCAACCTTTTGAACCTCTTACGTGATACCAAGAAGGCACCACTTATGAGTCAACTAGGCCAGCAGATAATGGGGTAGGATGGTGAGTTCTTTCCCCCTCTATTGCATACATCGCCGACTAGTTACACATTACACTAGTCAGAATTCAGAAGCATACAAACAATTGCTCTTTCTCTGATTCATATCTTGAAGTGAGATCTACTGTCCGATAATAGATGTCCATATCAGCCACAACCTCCATCAGAGGATTATTATTGAGTATACAAATTAAGTTATTGAACTTTGCTGTTTGACCGTTATAAACACGCAGTTTTCTTTTTCAAAACTGTAAAACTATCTGATCATCCCTTCTCTGTCTCCTTGTTAATTGTCCTCTTACGTTCATTATATTTTTTATTTCTTACTTCTTCTCATATTTTCTTTTGTTCATCAGTTCGTTTACAAAATAGAAAGATGGTGTTCAATATCAGTCCTTTATGGAACGAATCCTTAGCACAGTATGAACTGAATATTTCATTCTTATAGCTTTCATGTTCCTTATTTCCATTTCATTATGCCTTAGGCTTATTTATTTTATCATTTTCTTTCCATTTTTCTCTTATTTTACCCACCCACTCAATGCCTATTTCCCTCCTCTTCATTACTTCTCTTTTCCAATCATCTGTTTTGCCCTTCCTTCGTACAAGGTCAACATTTCCCTAACAGCATGGAGTCGAAGAGCGTTTTTTCGACGGAAAGGGTTAAAACCCTCCACCTCACCAAACGCGGGCGGGCCTCAGGTGGATGTACCCTTGCACTCTCACAATGACCTGGTACTTACAAAGTACCACCTCGCACTCACGCAACCTCGCATGCGATTCGGGGATCCCATTATCAAGCATTTCATTGGCTTAGCAAATTCCAGGCGGGCTGCTCGGATCCGGGTCCCTGCTTAATTACTTGCTTAAAATGCAGCGGATGCCGCAAGTGGGAAGCGGAAGGGATTTATCAGCTAAAGTGTGTGTATCCACAGAACCAGATCTCAAT
>NC_091129.1:80686411-80773911 GCF_040183065.1 Periplaneta americana | reverse complement strand
TGCGGATCATCAGTGCGGTTTTCGGCGTAATAGATCGACTATTGATCAGATTTTTTGTACTCGACAGATAATGGAGAAAAAATGGGAGTATAAGGGTACAGTACATCAGTTATTCATAGATTTCAAAAAGGCATATGACTCCGGTTAAGAGGGAAGTATTATATGACATTCTTATTGAATTTGGTATTCCCAAGAAACTAGTTCGATTAATTAAAATGTGTCTCAGTGAAACATACAGCAGAGTCCGTATAGGTCAGTTTCTATCTGATGCTTTTCCAATTCACTGCGGGCTAAAGCAGGGAGATGCACTATCACCATTACTTTTTAACTTCGCTCTAGAATATGCCATTAGGAAAGTTCAGGATAACAGGCAGGGTTTGGAATTGAACGGGTTACATCAGCTTCTTGTCTATGCGGATGACGTGAATATGTTAGGAGAAAATACACAAACGATTAGGGAAAACACGGAAATTTTACTTGAAGCAAGTAAAGCGATCGGTTTGGAAGTAAATCCCGAAAAGACAAAGTATATGATTATGCCTCGTGACGGGAATACTGTACGAAATGGAAATATAAAAATTGGAGATTTATCCTTCGAAAAGGTGGAAAAATTCAAATATCTTTGAGCAACAGTAACAAATATAAATGACACCCAGGAAGAAATTAAACGCAGAATAAATATGGGAAATGCGTGTTATTATTCGGTTGAGAAGCTCTTATCATCCAGTCTGCTGTCCAAAAATCTGAAAGTTAGAATTTATAAAACAGTTATATTACCGGTTGTTCTGTATGGTTGTGAAACTTGGACTCTCACTCTGAGAGAGGAACATAGGTTAAGGGTGTTTGAGAATAAGGTGCTTAGGAAAATATTTGGGGCCAAGCGGGATGAAGTTACAGGAGAATGGAGAAAGTTACACAACACGGAACTGCACGCATTGTATTCTTCACCTGACATAATTAGGAACATTAAATCCAGACGTTTGAGATGGGCAGGGCATGTAGCACGTATGGGCGAATCCAGAAATGCATATAGAGTGTTAGTTGGGAGACCGGAGGGGAAAAAGACCTTTAGGGAGGCCGAGACGTAGATGTGAGGATAATATTAAAATGGATTTGAGGGAGGTGGGGTATGATGATAAAGACTGGATTAATCTTGCACAGGATAGGGACCGCTGGCGGGCTTATGTGAGGGCGGCAATGAACCTCCGGGTTCCTTAAAAGCCATTTGAAAGTAAGTAAGTAAGGGCAACACTTAATCAGCAATAGACAGAACAAAACACTGATCCGACTGTGACTGAAATCAGCTGCTGAGTGCGACAGTGCTGCTGTCAGATAGTGTGGCAGACTAGTTGATTTGAAAAAAAAAAACACCATATGTGATGTTAGCTGTGCAGTTTTTTTTACAATAAATGCATATTTATTGTCCAATTTTCTAAATGTTACACTCATGCTAGATATAAGGTTTTTTATATCAAAAGATGCGCATTCATCCTGGCAATCATAATCCATAAAAAACGAATTTTGTAAAAAAATGTCGGTTGTGGTGTTTTTACAATAAACGATTCACATGAAATGATGAAATGACTAGCCTAAAATTGTCCCGTTAAGGGCAAAGGTCTCCTCCTATAGAGGGAGAGCTCTATTTGTCTCACGCTGTGAGCTACTCCGCGTAAGAGATGTTTACATGCTTGGCATTGTTCACGTGGTTCACATTCTGCACTGTTTTGATATTGTTCGCTTGTTTTGTCGCACTGGTTTTAGTAGCTGTTCACTTGTCTTCTTAGGTTTTTCCAGTCTTCCCTATTGCTTGCTCTGCTTGACCAATGACTTCCTACACGTTCATTGAAGAAGTCGGTCCATCTTCTTCTTGGTCTTCCGCGTGATCTCTTGCCAATGCGGGGGTCCCATAGTGTGACTTTCTGCGTCCATCTTCCGTCTCTAAGTCTTGCAACATGGCCTCCCCACTTCCATTCGGTGTTGGTGGCTTGCAGTGCTGGATCTTTAATTGCTTACATCTTTCGTAGCACTTCGTTTGGAACTCTGGCCCTCAGTGATAAGGAAACGATTCATATGAGATGTGAAAATTTTGTTATGAAATAATTTACACATAATTTTGTTGTCTTATATTTTTTCTTAAATCTTTTCTCTTAAACAATGTTTGCTGTGGAGTCAATAGATTTTTGTACATGTTAATTTTTCTTTAAATTAATGATAAGTTTATTAAATACATATGTGACTATAATATTTAAATTTATTAATTTTCTGTTTGTAACTATTGTAAAGTCAGAGGGTTCATGCTGTATATTTGAAATAAAATCAGCAATCTCCAAAATCTACCACAGCAAAGTCAACAATCTCCAACTGTTTGTTGCAAAGAAAGCGAACTCCAATTTAAATATCTAAATATCAACATAACTATGCGTTATAGTAAAGTATTACCTTAGATTTAAATTCAAGGGACTGTAACCTTATTTGTTACATAGGCCTACTTGTTCTAATGATGTAATAATTGTAATATACTGAACTTGTTTTTTGGCTTTTTGTTTTCGAATCTTGCTTTTATGGAGATTGCTGACAATGCTTCATTTATTAATATTTTTATTGGGTTATTTTACGGCGCTGTATCAACATCTAGGTTATTTAGCGTCTGAATGAAATGAAGGTGATAATGCCGGTGAAATGAGTCCGGGGTCCAGTACCGAAAGTTACCCAGCATTTGCTCGTATTGGGTTGAGGGAAAACCCCGGAAAAAACCTCAACCAGGTAACTCGCCCCGACCGGGATTCGAACCCGGGCCACCTCGTTTCGCGGCCAGACGCGCTGACCGTTACTCCACAGGTGTGGACATTTATTAATATTATACTATGTTCTAATAGAACATATTCATGAATAATATGTAAAAGTGTTTTCTAGAGTTGAAGGTAACGAAGACCCTGAATAAATTATGTTTAAACAGTAAACCTTAACCCATTCATACCACACGTTTCTTCGATTCCATTCTGAAATTCCATTTAATATACTTTAGTTAAACCCTAGATCATTTATAAACCCAGATTGCTCGTTCTTATAGGCTTTTACAGTAACAATTTTTGTCTGGTTTACTATGCTACCATCTAGTTGTTATACAAGGAGTCACGTCATAACTCCCATTTGAATTGCATTAGCGACTGTACTGCCATCTCGTGTTCGCTTACTGCGGACGGGTGGCGATCCTGGCGGTTGTTCTCTTCAAAGTTCTACCGATTTTAACATAGGGATGAGTAATCTGTTATACATGTGTGGTCTGGGATTAAACTAAATCGTTTAGACTAATTGACAGGAACTATTTATGAATAAACTAATGTTTCAAGGAAAATGATAATTGTTTACATTCCGTGGCGCTACATCCCATGAAGGAACGGTACCGACCAGCCGGCTGCTGGCGTCACGTGCACATGCCGAAGTAGAGGTAGACGATCATCCAACCAGAATGGGGGTATAGTGTGATTAGCAAGATGATCCTCCCGGCCGTTATAAATTGTTTACATTAGCTACTAAGACATCATCGTATTCATCATCATACACAATCTCGCTCTCGCGCTTGTGGAATGCCTTATCCAGTGACATCAGAGACTGTCGGAATTTAGTAGCGTTCAAAAGCAAACTTATTAAGCATTTTCTTACTGCGTAGAGTAGGTTTACTTTTCACTTAATTAATAAAAAAAAATGTTTTCTCTCTTCTTAACTTTTACAATAAACTGTCTAGCTATTATTAATCAGTTAATCTTTTAGTACTTTGATTTTTGTTGTATTTGTAAATTTAATATTAATTATAATTATGTATGTATTTATTTACACTGCAAGTGGGCAAGCACCCGGTGGCAGTGGTATACACAATATAAACAATACAAAATAAAATGATAAACAATACACAATAAAATCATAAGCAATACACAATAAAATTTAAAATACACAATACAATTTAACACAATAATTGCAATTAATAATAAAACATAAATAAAATACCTAATTTTACAATACAACCTACATATGTATAGGACCTACATAAGTTTCAATAGTCTTTCACTTTACTCTCATCTCACTCACTGTATTGGTACTATGACGCATTTCACTGACACTTTAGGACACATTTCACTGACGCTATATAACACCTTTCACTGACACTATAGAACACATTTCATTGACGCTATAAATTATCACTGACCGGAACTATTCACTGCACTGTAAAACCATAACTTCACTGACTCACCTCGCTTCACTGATACAACAGTTCAAATAAGTCAAATAATTAAACCCTTATGCATACTTATAAACAGAACTACATTTAAGCTAAACATTTCTAGTCTAAGGCCCTCTTACACGCTATTTTTATAAATGTAATTGTATTCTTAATATTGTAGTTGTAATCCCCTGGTAGAGGAGAAGAGAAGGCCTGATGGCCTTATCTCTACCAGCTTAAATAAACATGAATAAATAAATAAATATTTCGAAATAATTGAAAATAATTTGATCGATAACAAAAAACTAACACGCACTTCAACAAATGCTATGAATTTAAAATGTAGAAGAAATATTTGTCGGCTAAAGTAGCACTTCGAGCAAAAAATAAATAAATACAGAGATAGAGTCAAAAAATGAGAGAATAAACAAAACATGACACACCTATTAAAAAAATACTCGGATTCGAACCACTACATAATCCGAATAAAGGAATGCTCAGCGGAAAGTGTATATCTGCGCCACAGCACATATACAACCTGCTGTCTTGTCCATAGAAAAGTTGTTACGGCATAAATCGAAGATAATCAAAGGTCTCCGATTCAAAGCGCGCAAATAACTGCACTAATATAGACCCAGATGAAGAAAAAACATGGTTTCTCCTCTGAAAAAAGTTCAGGGAACAGCTTCAATCTGGTTAGCCGGAGAATGAGGTCGAAACAGAGAAAATGGTTTAATTCTTGAATATTGTGACGGTGATTGTGATGATTATATTTATGGTTGTGATGATGTTGAATTTTTTTTTAATTACGGTTTATTTTAACGACGCTCGTAACTGCAGAGATTATATCAGCGTCACCGGTGTGGAGGAATTTTGCCCCGCAGGAGTTCTTTTACATGCTAGCAAATCTACTGACATGAGCCTGTCGCATTTAAACACACTTAAATTCATTCATTCATTCATTCATTCATTCATTCATTCATTCATTCATTCATTCATTCATTCACTCATGTTATTCCATAGATCTTACATGAGCAATGAAGCTTTAAGATGTGGAACAAGTCAAAATTTTACAATTACAATTTTTACAAATTTTATAGTTTTACAATTTAATAATTTTCTACAATTGTTACAATTTTGTGCAATTTTTTACAATATTTTGGCGAGATGTAGTGAGATGAGGTGAGGTCCGAGGATTCGCCAAAATGTTAACCGGCATTTGCTTTTTGGTTGGGGATCGGTCGGGATCGAGCCCGAAACCTCGAGCATAGAAGGCCAGCATTATACCAACTACGCTACGGAGGGCGACTGGTGATGTTGATGTAGATGATTAAATACATCAGGCCGTTTTCGTTTGGGTCAACATATCAATGATATAAGTAGTTATGATGGAAAAACGTAAGTATTTAAATCGAACTCGAGATTTTTCTATTTGCAATTACTGGTTTGGTCACATATGAATAATATCCTGTAGCTCATGTTGTCAAGTTTATATTCTTTTAGAGTGAAGACTAATTTCGTAATTCCTTGTGTTTAATTTAGTTTATCAATGACAATAATGATGACTTTTAAAATTCGTCTTTGAAGAAAATCTCATAAAATTGTGCGCAGAAGTCCATCATATTAATGCCACGTAATCCTTGTCGAACAAAAAGGGGAATAGGAGGAGAAAGATCTCCAACCTTTTTCTCCATGTTCAAGAGACTGAAAGAAGAGATTGCAAAATATCTTCACATAGTTCCAAGTCAGCAAAAAAATGCTGAACAAAGCATAGAGGGCTGCTAGAATGGTATGCATTTCATATAAACATTTTTTTTCTCGTATAGAACACAAGCCATATGTCCTCAAGATCTTTTCTGTCTCCTTCCTTTGTCATGCATCTATACAATACATTTTGGTATTTTTCCATATAAAGAAACAAAAACTGCTTCTATAATTCGAGGTAGTAGGGAGAAAGAGAGAGCGATAGAAGCCGATAGTTCACAATATACTAGAATCTTAAACTTACTCAGTTAAGAGTTTAGAGAATGTTGTTTCGCCGAAGCTTTTCTTTCATTGCAAAGGTACTGTTTAGTTCATAAGATCTTTCACGAAATATTGTATTCAAAATAGTACGGAATTGCCTAAAACTTATGTGTATGGAAACATTTCAGACGTCATAAAATCTACTGACTTTGCCATTTGTGTATGGAGCAACATAACTGCACAGATAAGGTTTGTATGGCTCCATTGCAAAGAGGGCCTTCCTCTCCAGTTCTCACAAAACGAACAGAAATATAGTCTGTTACGAGAGCAGCTAATACTGTGTCGCAGGTAATGGAAACTTGGTTTTCTATTGTACAAGTTCAGGGCTTTACAAAATGAAACTTCTTTTATTAAAGTATTACTGCAATAACGGGATAAGTCACGAGATTCGATATTGAGATAACTTTGTAACGCACGAGTTCGGGAACAATATTCCATGAAATTTAATTTAAATAATCTTCCGAAAACGCATAAAGGAATGTGGGAGACTTTTTATTATACACAATATTATCATTGTAATATTTTAATTTTTTTAAATGATCCCAATCTGCACGCACTATAGATTATAGATTTTTATTACCATATTTTTACATTTAATGAATTTCTTGATTCGTGCAATGTGTTTTACTGTAAATATAGTTGCAGTCATAATACAGAAGACTGCTGACGAACTAAAATCTCGGTAAAACAAGGAACCGCGATGCTACAGGAACCTGGCTAATAATTTTTCGTGAAACCCTGTAAGTTTTAAGAAATCTTTTAAGATCTGATATAGATTTTCAATGTGGAATCACAGCTATTATTTGCCATCCAGTGAAATTCATGTTCACTATTTTATCGCCGCATAGAATTTAATTTGTTGGAATTCGAACCTGGGAACTTGACATCTAATTAAAAGTTTTCTAACAGATAAGAATATTGGGAATCTTTGAATTATATATTATTTGTCTTTATCTTTGTTATATATTTATTTTTATATTTATCATAAATTAGGTGCACTATTAGCCGTAAATGTAAAATAAAATGAGAAATCTTAATTTAAATTCCAAATACCGTAATCAGTGAGTATTTATTTACTTATATATTTATGTATTTATTTACTTATTTATTCATTCATTCATTCATTCATTCATTCATTCATTCATTCATTCATTCATTCATTCATTCATTCATTCATTCATTCATTCATTTATGTATTTATATACGGTTTATTTATTTATTATTTATTTATTTATTTATTCATTTATTCTTTAATTGATTTATGTATTTATTTATTTACTTATTTACTTATTTATTTATTTATTTATTTATTCATGTATTTATTTATTTGTTTTTTTGTTTGTTTGTTTAAAGTAGATCTTCCTCAGAAAGAGATCTCCTGACAACTTATTACCCATTTAATTGCAACAACCACAACGAAAAATTTATAGAAAAATCACATAAAAGAATTACAAGAGAAGGATTTCAGGCGGAATGTTTCTACTATTCCCTCTCATGTGATCACTTAATTATTGTATCATACATAACTATTATTCGTCCTCACGTTTCATGTTATTTTCCTTACTCTCTGAAATATACATATTTAAAGAAGATCTCTTATGATCATACCTAGAGGTTTAGGAACAGACAGCACGATTTCCTCCAAAGATTTGCACGAAAATTTCCAAGCGAATAAAACTTCCATTATTTTGATTACATCTACGAATGACTGAGGTATAATTGGAACCGGATATTTTATCATCGGTTATTAATGGAGAAAAATTCGCTCCAGGGCATTGGGCGCTCTAACCACTGCGCTACGCCTAGGCTAAATCCACAGCACAGGATCAAATCTTTCTCCTTTGGTATTTTCCCTTTGTGGCCTTACTCCACGTAGGATCAAAAAAGTAATCTTTACGAGGATATTTTATATTTTACATCTGTTATAACATAGGTAGTAAATATCTTTGTTGTAAATTTTCTTTTTGTCTTTTTTGACCAGTTTGTATGAATGATTTGGATATTGTTTGTTATGAAGTATCCTTACAGTTTAGAGTAATAAGCGTACTGAAATGGATAATTAATGATTGACAGTATCGATTATTTGAAATGTCAGATCTGCCAAACGAACTGTCATGTTGGTAGCATGCCGAAAAATGCATTTCATGTACCACAGAACATGTTTAAGCTTCCTGTAACGTGTGTTTTGAATGATATTCCTGGAATTGATACCACTGCGATACAGCGATCAAATAAGATCAAGGATGTGAGTATTTTTAATTTATGATTCCTGTTATTATTTTTTTAATTTACGAGCGGAAGTCATAAGGAGCCTATGAACGTAAATACAGATATTTGTGGTAGATATTTTATCCCCCACATTTCCTGTTTCCGTTGCAATGCGTGCCGTCATTTTGATGGGTAGTTTCAAATAATTTATTATTCGATAAGCTTTTATTGACTTTAACACTGTTTTAATAACAAAATCATTTTCATAGTTATTTTAAACAAGTAGATTAATATCTGTCATTCATACTTCATAATTATAAGCATTTTAGATTATAATTAATATGGTAACGCTAACTGATTGACATGGTTTTGTAAATTAGCAAGTCTCTAAATATTCGTAAATACAAAATCATTATTGAAATATAAGTAATGAACTAATATTTAACAACGTTTCTTACAAAATTTTACAAATAAAAAATAGTTACGGAAGAGAAAATGTAAGAACATGACGTATGAACAAAGGGAACATCATATTTCCATTAAAGAAATAAAATAGTGGAAAGATAAATTGTAAAATTCGTCGTTGTAATTATGTGGATAGCGTGTTCCTTATTTTAAGTAAATAAATAAATAAATAAATAAATAAATAAATAAATAAATAAATAAATAAATAAATAAATAAATAAATAAATGATTGGATGTTTGGTGGGATGGATGGATGGATAGACATATAAATATATAAATAAATTTATCTTTCATTTACCACTATGCATATAAAATTATTTTTATTTTCCGAGACCAAAGAATTGCCTGTGGAACATGTAGAAAAAATTTGATAGTACATTATACTCAGCATGTTTTAGGCTTTTAGCTCTGAAATTATATACATACATTTTTAAACAGGAGCGATTAGCACCATTACAATGTACTTTAACTGAAGCTAGTTCGGGATATGTATTATATGTCTTTCTCGTGTTAAATTCTATCGTACCTGGTCAACATGTTTCCAGAAACTAAACACACTAGAACAATACGAAATATACAGACACACAAGAACACACCCAAATGAAATTCTCAACAAACAACTCAATTTCAGAACACACACTCTTTGACTGCACATTACACTACACAAACACACTCCCACAGGAAACAAAACAAAAGGCGCCGAGACCAGCAACAGCCAGTTCTGAAGAAGGTCGATAATAGACCGAAACATGTTAACCAGGTACAGTAATATTTAACACGAGAAAGACATATAATACATATTCCGAAGTGATATAGTGTTAAAAGTTGTCTAATCAAGATATATGAAGGTAGTTATGTATGCCTTAAAATTTTCAATCAGCAAGCTTTAAAACTTAGTGACTTACAAAGCAGAATGTAAATAGCTGTATTTTTAGGTAGATTCACAATTCCCGGTTGCCTAGATAAACCTAGAAATATACATTAGTTGATCATTGTGGCTATAGGCCTATGGATAGTGTAATAACGTTTCAACCAAGCGATCCGTGGAACGATTCCTGGCTTGGAAAATGGAAGAAATTTATCTTCCGGATTTGGGGCTGAGAGTTTGTATGTTTTTATATGCTGTACTATGTTGTGTCAACGGTGTCCTTGAACCGTGCTAACCACATGGTCAGGGAGACTTACAATGTGTTTGGCTGATGTTAGTCCATAGCTAAATTTAGCTAAATACTCTCCATTTTATTTAAATATCGATTTTCCAACGATAAGACAAAGAATAGAATCACACTTAGGCCTATAGTACTTACCGAATAAAATGATATTAGGGGGACCTTATTGTAAAATTCATTCATTTAGTGTTCTCTCCAAGGGCAGGTCTTTCACTGCAAACCCCTCTTTCTTTAGTATTTCCTATTTTCTACAATCCTCTTTGTTCCCTCATATGATCCATATATCTTAATATCGTCTATCATCTGATATCTTCTTCTACCCCGAACTCTTCTCCCGTTTATACGGTAAAATAATGGTGAAAATTTAAGAAACTCCAAATAAAAATTTATTGTGACTCTCTATTTACACAGAGCTCAAAAAGCTAATTAATATTTATTTCCATGACTATTTTTCAAGCTTTGGAACCAATATAAACTAAAAATTTTGAAAACTTTTGTGGCAAGGAACTTTTTCAATAACGTCAACATAAAATACATTAAAAACATTTCTAATATCACCAAATTTTTACAGATGATAGTAATCGTGGACATATTTATGTAGTTCAAAATTCATTAATTTTGGGTGAAAATTGTAGAATTTAAAAATTAACATAACTGTCCCCTTCACATTTAGGTGAAAATTACTTTTTCTAAGAAAAGTATTCACTTTAGATTAATATGGTAGCTATTAGAATTTTATTGTACTCTATCCAGGGAACAAGCGGCTAAAATCTGCATAATTATATTACTTTGACCCTGTTATTCACTGCTATTGTCACAGTATAGGTATGCCCTTTATTCCTCTTTTACTGAATATATAAAATGAAAATTAAATAAGTAAATACTCGTAAGTCTAAATTTGGTAAGTTCACAAAACATGAGTAGTCTACTTAAAAACATTAGTGGCCAGTTTCTCCAAGAAATGTTTAATTTGGCATAACTAGTGTTAAAATAACAGTCTATTTATTTTTAAAGTTTTGGTAATGTATTTTCCGTTTCTTCAAAATCGTTTTGTTTAAAACAACCAACACTTAACTTTAACAATCATTAACACTATTTTAACCACTCAATAGCAGTTGGTAATGATTTTGCATATGTAAGGAAATTTTTTATTAGCTGATAGGTCTATTATTTTTTAAATTCTATATTGTAGAATAAGTAATGAAACATGTATAAAATCATGATCTGGTACAGTAAGCCATGGTCGATAGTAGGTTACTACTATTGAATAATAATATTATTATTACAAAGTGAGGTTATAGGACTAATGCTAATAGATGTCTTCTCAAAGAAGCGATTTTTGCTGAAAACTTTTTATTATATCCATAATACTCACTGTGTATTTTGAAACACTAATGACATTGGCTATAATTTGTTGAAAAGAGACAGTATCATAGACCGAAGAGTAAATAGTAGATGCTGAATTTTGGAGTAAGTGGTCTATTTCTGTTTGTAGGATTTCAAGCCTGGTTTAAATTTGTTGTAAAGTTTGAGGCCTATTTGTTTTGAAAATCCATATTGTCACAAATTGAGTATCATGTATAATACAGGGTGTTTAAAAAATACGGGGCATAATTTCAGGTATGTATTTCCCACATGTATACAATCAAAATAGTTCATTACAACATGTGTCCGGAAATGCTTTATTTCCGAGTTATGGCCTTCACAACATTGAAATTAACCGGAACGTTTTTCTTTCCGCAGGTCGTTGCCGTCAAAGGAGACATTAAGAGGGCACTCTGTCAGTTCATTCCTAGGCGAAGGTTACATTCAGTGTTGTGTAGGCGTTAGACTGTGCGACATGTATTCAAATCAAGAGCTGGCAGAGATACACTTCATGTACGGTAAGGCGGATGGCAATGCTGCGCTGGCTCGTCGTTTGTACCAGGAGAGGTACCCACAGCGACAATGTCCAGATCGGAAGACATTTATACGTCTCCATTACCGTCTGTGCGAGTATGGAAAATTTAACTCTCCTGGTTTGGGAAGGGGACGGCCAAGATCTACAACTCCAGAAGTATAGGAGGAGATTCTGGAGGCTGCGAACATGACTCCTTCTATCAGCACACGAAGGGTAGCGTTGCAAGTCAATGTTCCTCATACGACTGTCTGGAGACTGTTGAAAGAGTATCAATTGTATCCTTATCATTTGCAACGTGTACAGGCCGGCCCTGTCACCAGCAGATTACCCTGCACGAGTTAGGTTCTGTCAGTGGTTCTTGCAGCAGTGTGGTGTAAATCCGAACTTTCCTACCTTAGTATTATTTACAGATGAAGCACAGTTCACACGAGATGGCATAACAAATTTCCACAATCAGCATGTATGGGCGTATGAAAACCCACGTGCAACTGTTCCATCACATCACCAGGTGCGGTTCTCCCTCAACATGTGGGCCGGTATCATTGGTGATCGATTAGTTAGACCCCATGTACTTGTAAACAGACTTACGGGGCAGGCGTACAAAAACTTCCTGGAAAACACCATACCTCATGTTTTAGAAGACACTCCACTGATCAATCGTCAACACATTCACTTCTTGCATGATGGTGGCCCGGTATTTGGATAGAAGGTTTCCTGATCGATGGATAGGTAGAGGTGGCCCAATTGCTTGGCCTCCACGCTCACCTGATCTGAACCCTCTCGATTTCTACTTGTGGGGCCATTTAAAATCATTGGTTTATTCGTCTCCGGTGCCTGATTTGGAATCCCTTCGGAATCG
Source organism: Periplaneta americana (assembly GCF_040183065.1). Lineage (NCBI taxonomy): Eukaryota > Metazoa > Arthropoda > Insecta > Blattodea > Blattidae > Periplaneta > Periplaneta americana. The sequence goes on along the minus strand of NC_091129.1, from coordinate 80,761,066 downwards.
AATTGAGGCATGTTCTGAGGACATAAGCAATACTCCTGGAGTTTAGGATCGTGTTCGCAGGTGAATGAGATATCGATGTGAGGTCTGTATTCAAGCAGGAGGTGGACATTTTGAACTTTTTCTGTAATGACAACGACCTGCGGAAAGAAAAACGTTCCGGTGAACTTCAATGTTGTGAAGGCCATAACTCGGAAATGAAGCATTTCCGGACACATGTTGTAATGAACAATTTTGATTGTCTACATGTGGGAAATACATACCTGAAATTATGCCCCGTATTTTTGAAACACTCTGTATATAAATCATCATTCCTAGTACCTTGTCACGTTAAGATCCTACATTTTCTAAATATTCAATAAATACTAGCTCAGAATCAAAATAAGCAGCCAAAATGATAACCAGTTCACTTTTGAAGATTATCTTCCCTGTATTAGTTTTCCAAAATGTCTTTTAAATGTTATGTTATCTGTCATTTACGAAACATTGCTTAAAGAGGGAAATAAAATATTACTTTCACAACTTCTGTTTGAACAGCTGTGGTGTCATCTGCTATATTTAACTATATGTCAAATGAATTAACTGGCTAAAATTCTACATTCAAAGTTAACAAACACTTAATAATCTGTTAAGCCAAACTAGTGTTGAAGACATGAAAAAACTATATTTAGCAAACTATTTAGAGTTAAACATTAGTTAAATATTCTAACAATACTTGGAGTAACAGGCCATTAAAATAATTAATATTAAATTGTAATTGCCCAGGTATAAATTACGGAACATAGCTATTAAGCAAATTCATATATCTCTTTTAAACGACTGGCAACTACTTGCTTTCATAATTGATGAGCTGAACGTTTATTATTTATGTTATCGCACATTACAACTAAATGTGTATGCTATGTTCTATCAGCTGTCGTTATGACAATAGTTAAAATAAATATAAGTACCGTAACTATAAACCAGATAAATTCCAAATTAAAAATCCAAACAGAATCAGTAATTAAATATGTAAATTAATTACGTACGAACGGATGTAATAATAATATATTTCATTAACAAAGATGAAGTTTTGCATGATCTTCAGGATATGAAACAGGGACAGCGTGGAATAGAAAGGTACCCGACAACCTGATATCAACTTTATCATTTTGGATCCTTTGGGAGATCCTTAGATTTTTTAAATTAAGAAAAAGTAAAGCAAGACGCTAGATAGGATTAAAAATATATTATTCAGAAGACGGCAGATTTGAGCAGCCCAAAACAATACAGCTGCAGAGGTGGAAGTGACTTCGACATTTGTTAGCAACGGGGTGGCCGCTCCAACTCCCAGCATGGCGATCTACCTTATGGGGGAAGGTAAACAGCTCACAGCAGTCGCTGCAAAATAGGATCCTTCACGACTTGCTAGCACTAAGTTCTTCTTCTATTTACTCAAAAATTAAATGAAATTTAATTCTTATTTGAAATCTGTACATATACTTTTAAAATGTTTGATTTTTTAAATTATGTATCACTTTTGATTATGTAAGTCTTATAGATAATTTTGAAATTAAACAAATAGTAATGATATTGTATTGAAAATAATTTTAAATTCCATTAAACAATAAATACCACATGAGTTTTTAGATACTTTCGCACAAACATAAAAATTAGGTTTATGCATAATTTCCGAGCTTTATTCTCTTTGTTAAGTTTATTTATACACGCTTTAACATCAATAATTATGTCTCGCGTTTAGGGTTCTTTGGGTATAACACTAGGCCGTTTTCACTATTTTTGAGTTTCTGTTTCTATTGTGTGTTGTAGATGGCTTGTGTTAATGTAACTGAATATACAGGGTGTACGACAAGTCCCGCTTTATAGGTTAAATTATAATATGTGCTCGATATGAGCGCCTCCAAGTTCTAACTTGTCTCGAGGCGAAACTTCACGCTATTGAGCATGCGGTGTAACATATCAGCGGTGGTTTCATGACACTTTTCCTCGATCCGTGTTCGTAGATGTTGCAGATCACTAATCTTCACTTCGGACATCTTTTTCTTCAGATAACTCCAAAAGGCAAAGTCAAGGGGGTTTAAGTCTGGCGATCTTGGAGGCCATTCTCTGGGTTCTCTGCGTTCTAATCACCGATTACGGAAGTTATCATCGAGCCAACTCCGCACACTACAAATTTTATGATATTGCCTATGATGCGGGACTTGTCGGACAGCCTGTAGATTTTGATTAATGTTTATCATATTGGTGATTGAGGCGGTGATGAATTCTTGGAATGTAAATTTTCAATCCGACGTTTACCTTTATGACTGAAGGAAACCATGAAAAACCTCAGTCAGATTAATCGGCCAGGGAATTTGAAACCGGGACCTCCCGAATGGGAGTCAAACTCTAGGTACTTTCTAAGCCAACTTTGAGGCGTTTTTGTTAGTCATCGCAATACGGCTTTGTTAGGAGATTGTTTATCGTTTTCTGCAAGAATAATTTAGGCGGTAGCCAGAAAATTGGCCCGTAAGTCTATAGCCCCTTTTTCGGGAGAATGTTCAATTCGATTCTTCGTTTTAAAATCTACTGGCTTACGTAGTTTCATTTCAATATCTTGTAAACAGAGGGCAGGGTAGCTAATTGAATTAACCCATACAACCTTACGTAATTGTGGAACTCAGAAAACATCAGTGAAGATGATCCTCAGTGAATCTGAGTCCATCCAGGTGCACTAAAGTGTAAACTGCACTCTGAAGATAAACTCTGAAGTGAGTGTGAATTCATTCCAGCCACCAGCGTGGCTCAATCGGTTAAGGCGCTTGCATGCCGGCCTGAAGTTGCGTTCGGGCGCGGGTTCGATCTCCGCTTAGGGCTGATTACCTGGTTGAGTTTTTTCCGAAGTTTTCCCCAACCGTAACGTGAATGCCAGGTAATCTATGGCGAAACCTCGGCCTCATCTCGCCAAATACCATCTCGCTGTCACCAATCTCATCGACGCTATTAACCTAGAAGTTTGATACAGCGTCGTTAAATAACCAACTAAAAAAAATTCATTCTAGATTAATACTAAATAACCTGTAATCTCTATTCTGTACCCAACAGATATTTTTTATTTTTACGTTTGCGGTATAATTTTACTAAAATGATAATGAACTTGTAAATCTCTGTAATGTACGTTGTTCAATGTCTATGATTAATTTCTGCTTAAATATAATCATATTGAAAGTATTTTGATAAAATAAACTTGTTCCCTGTTAAAAGGGCCCACAAAGTGCTTCAATAAATTATATATATACGAGGGAGAGTCAAAAAGTGACCTTAATAGTTGTTTTATTAATTGAATATGTACAATAAGACTACAAACACTTCATCACTTTTAACATAGTAGGCCTATAACACAAACACTAGTTGGGACTATGTTGAAAAGTGATAAATTGTTTGTAGTCTTATTGTACATATTCGACATAATAACGAGCATATTGGACAATGGTGTAATATGTTTTAGTAACAAGTATTATTAGAAACAGTGTGTGTTCGATGTAGTCTAAGTGATCTGAAAATCAAGAACAGAGTGATAAAAGTGTCAAGTTTGAATGACTTAGAGAAGTGTAATAAGAAGTTAAGTAAAACGTTAGAGATAATGAAAATACGTGAGGAGTATGGCGGGGGACGCTAGCTATGATAGTTAAGTATAATATGTAGAAAATTAGTGAGATTTGAAAATGAAATGTACACAAGAAACAGACATAATAACGAACTTATTGGACAATGGGGTAGTATGTTTTAGTAAAAAGTATTATTAGAAACAGTGTGTGTTCGATATAAGTGTACTGAAAATCAAGAACAAAGTCGTAAAAGTGTCAATTTTGAATGATCTAAATTAAGTTGTTAGGTTTTAAAGATGGGAATACTGATCAATTTAAATAGGGTCGAAAGTCAAATTATAAGAGCGTCTACAAAAGTCATATCTGTAACAAAAGTAATTGTGGCACCGTATACAATAATTGTGAGGTCCACATTGCATGGATGTAAATTTTGACATCAAATACATACACATACACATATTGTACATATTCAGTTAATAAAACGGTATCTTTTTTACTTTCCCTCGTTGTATATGTAACACTGTTTAAGTCGGAATGCATTATTTAACAAAAACTTGTAGACAAATATTATTGTAACATTATACAAATTATTATATTGACTATTACACTCTTACTACGTCATACTACTTTTGACCAATAAAACGGTACGAAAGGACGTATTTCGACCAAACATGGCTGCTTATCGCACAATTTTATCGCGTCCCTAGCATTTGTTTCTTTGTTTGCCAACATTTGAAACTGCGCTGGTTTGGGCGTCAAAAAAAAATATATATATATAAAATTACAAACCACTCCAGTCGATGCACAGCAGTTTCAAATATGACTCGCATTGGCATTCAAGAACAAGAATTAATAAAAATCACTGATCATACCTATGCATCTTCTGAAATCCGATTTACAAATAAATGAAGAGCACCATTCGGAAATCCTGAATAGGTTGAATACACCATGTAGGCCAAAATCAACGAGTTCCACTTCTATTACGCACACGTCCAATATAATATCAATTGAACCACCAACCACATTCAAATTTGAAAATTGTACATTCAATAATTATTCCTTTTAAAATTATTCGTGTTTATTTTTTATGTCGTCGTCGTTAATTAAAACTTTTCTAACACTTGTGTATATTAGTTAGGTTATGTTATAGCTTCTGCTATATGATATTATGGATAGTCACGTATCAGAGATTGTTTAATATTAAGATTTATTGAAAATCATCTGTCAAGTGACGTTGATTACTGGGATTCGGATAATTGAAGTGGAATGCAACTGTCTTAATAAAAATGAAACTGAATCAACAAAGCTTTCTTGACTAGTAACCGTCTACAGAGTTCAATGAAGATTCCATACTTGGCAAAACTGCCATCTAGCGTAATGGTGTAATAATACATTTGAACACAGGTTTATTTTCGTAAGTCAATTAATATTTTATTGTATTGGAGTACTTTGTTACTTATAATCTTTATATACTTTCTTCTAATCGTGTAATAGTCAATTAAATCCCACTCGAGTTTTGATTTTCTCTAGATAAATCAAAACCTCTATTGAGATTACTGTTGATAGGACTGCAATCAAATATCAATTACATAAAAATAAATCTTTCAATCATTGTTTTCTCGAAACATGACTTTTACTTATGGGCCTTTTTTCCGACTACCGCCTCAATTACAGAGATTGAAGAGTGATTGGACTGATTGTAAAAATAAATATACTGAATTATTGTCACTTGTCTACTTAGACATTGAATGACCGCATTTAATCAGATGCACAAATTGTATTACGTAATTAGATGTACACAATTCTGCATGTACGTAATCAGACGTTCACAGATGCATGTACATACAGAGGGATACGCACAAAAACTCTTATGCTGGTTTCTTAATTGTGTCGCTGGTGCTTCGTAATTATCACGGCTGCTCGTCGCCTGGCGAGCGAGGCTTTTACATGATGCCACACTTGCTATAAATTAGCATAACTTGAGGTACGCCCCGGCGCATGATTTATGCCACCCGCACCACGGGAAAGTGCTTTCCCCGATACGTATTCATAAACGTACACTCAAAACAAAATGTTCTTAGCAGTTCGAAAATAATGATACCGCTGCTTCTATTTCTTGGGAACCATAAACCTGCCGCAAGTCTAATGTTTCGTCTTTATCTAAGCCTGTCACTTTGAACGTTACACAGCTCTCATATCACGAAAGGTTGAACAAGCTCCTAATACTGAATACTTGAAAGTAAATGTAAAGGTACTATGTATAAAGGTTTCAAGTTGTATATTTGTATATGTAGCGGTTTTTTGAGAAACACCTTAAGTCACGAAATACAAAAACTGATTAAAAGAAATGCATGAGTTAAAAATTGGAATATTTGAAATGGGAAATGTTTGTAAAAAATTTAACGAATAATTATATATGAAAAAGAATGTTTTAAAATAGAATATGACTCAATATTCATGTTTGAAAATGTTTGATTTATGGGGTTTCTCAAAATCTGGTTGAAAAAAGTAGTCCGGAAATCTCATTAGTAGACAGTGGATGCGGGATGACTTATCGTTGAATGTAGGTGCACTTTTACTATATGTTACATTTTTTTTCATTCATACCATTGGCTCAACAGGTTTCATACGTAAACAGACGACGTCAACATACTACTGTATCTCCGTACAGTCAGATGGAAAAGAAAAATAACGTACTGTAATAGTGTAGCATATACCTTGCAAGTTCAGTCCTCGTCATCACTAATTGCAATTATCAGCATTGCAGTAAACGACGATATATTCTTGTAAGTTGTCTGAAGAAAAACTCTAAAATGGGGATCACTCAATTTCTTTAGAGGAATATTTGCATTGAGCATCTTGTTGCACGTGTCGTTACACCCGCACAACTTGATGATGATGGTGATATAGATGGTTCCTCAGATTTCATTTCAACGCATTTCCTGTGCAATGTAATGTTGCAATGTTTCTCTATAGCCTGAGTTGTTCTGGTTTTTATTTCAATTTTACATACATTACACACGATATTGCCTTCCTTAATACATAAAATGTCACACTCATACTTCTTAATTGCATTTCGTATCTCTAAGCGAATTTAACGTTTTGACTTCGACTTCGTACTAAATACTTGAGCAGGATAACACAACTGCACACATTGCGTTGGAATGTGGACCTGGGTTCCTTCGTTATGTAAGCTGCTGTACTCGCCAGGTACACAAAAGACGGACTGCGCGGCACGTGCCATATACTCTGATACGAAACAACATCACTTTTCCTTAAGTCTTCCCGCATCCACTGTCTAATTATTAGCCTATCCACTTATAACAAAGTTTGGTACCATGGCGCACTTATATATTCTATCTGCAGTAATAGCTTTCCTTATTCTTAACTTCTACAATAAACTGTCTAGCATTTATTAATCAGTTAATCTTTTAGTACGTACTTTGATTTTTATTGTATTTGTAAATCTAATATTAATTGTAATTATAATTGTATTCTTAATATTGTGGTTATAATCCCCTGATAAAATGGAAGAGAAAGTCTGATAGACTTATCTCTTCCAAGTTATATATATATATATATATATATATATATATATATATATATATATATATAATATTACTATACTATTGCTCTAGCCGTGACGCTGTTGAAATCTTTAGCAATGCAAATGTGAGGATTAGAACCCCAACTGTGGTGCATATGTTATACACCCAAGAAAAAGTCCAGGAATCGAGCTCGAGTTCACGGGATAAACAAGTCTGTGTTCTACCAGTGAACTATCAGAGAGAATGTAATAAGTTATGGGTACTAGCGTTGTGCTTTATAGGCGCTATGTTCGGTTCAAGTTTGTCGAGTATGATGAACTTCGATATTCGCAGATGTTCGCTCTGCAGGAGAAAGCCTGTCGTGTTTGTTCCTCCTTGTCATAAAATATATTGGCTGTCCTCCACTCTCACGCCTACATGTTTTAACCACTTAAGGATTTTAGCAGTTCTTATGACTAGTTTTCATATGAAATAAAACGAAGTTTGTAATATTGTGGTTGTCTCTCTCATGTTGGAATATTGCAGGACACTAATGGATACTGATCGACAGGGAAAACAATGGACTTCTAAGGAATGAGAGAAATAATCTCATATTACGCCTAAGCGAGATATAATGAACATCGTATTATAAAGCAGACCATTCCAACACAGCTTTTGAGGGCTAGGGCGGCCGGACGCTGCCCTGTGCCTGCCCTGGGCGGACCCCCACTCCTCTCCGTCGCTGCCGCTGTGGTGGTGTACGAATGCATGCGATCATCAACTCTACTCGTCTGTTCGATGATATTCTGCAGGCATTGCTGGATTATGCGTTTCTTCAGTCACTCATTCATCCATATGGTGTACTATCGTTTGTGCTTAACTTCTCTGAATAAGAATGAAGAGAAGTGCGTCGACAGTCGGTTCAGGATTTAACCGCTCTTCGAAGGGCTTGTATCTTTTCTAATCTGACGACAACAATTTTCAATGTTTAATATGCCTTATCAATGTACAGACGAAAACGTACAGCATTAAGAGTCACTTTGAAGTTAAACATTCTGATATCTACGCTCATATTATCGGCGAAGAGAGGAAGGCATTAATAACGAAAATAAAGGTCGAAATACAATCTTCTTACGACGAGGTAAATATCATTTCAACTATTTAAGTGTTCTAAGGACAATATGATTAAATTAATGGTTAGGTTATAGTAAGTTTATTTTGAACAGTTGTCAGCAATGTATGGGAATTATTATAAAAACTTTTGTTAAACTGTTACAGGATTTTCTGTCCGTTTAACTATGTATAGTGACGAAGTCATTAAAAGTGAATTTTCCCTTTGTTTCGCAGTACATTGAGCCAAATTCCGAAAGAGTTGTCTATGCAAACTATAATGTTGTTCTAAATATTGCCAAAAGTAGACGGCATTTTACGGAAGGAATGTTTGTAAAGGAGTGCATGATTTTTCAACTTCAGATATATTGTGTCCTTTCCTGGTGACGTTATTTGAGTCAATTAGTCTCTCTCCACAAACAATCTGTCGTCGCGTGTAGGAACTTTGTGAACATTTTTATGACGCCCTTTTCGGTAAATGTTGAGCAGGCTCCAGTCAAATACCAAAGAGAATTGATAAGGCTTCAGTGTCACACAATGTTGAAAGATAGATATTACAATATTCCAGGCGGTCTCGTTGGGTTTTATAAGAACTTGAAACAAAAAGATTTTCCGTTTATTCACGCATTGACATGCAAGTTAGTTGTTACGTTTGCCTGTATATATCTTTTCGAACACATATTATTGGTTATGAACCTGAATAAGAATAAATATAGGTCATGTATGTTCGATGTTGCGTTGGAAGCAGTGTTACGCATTCATTATACCCAAACAATATTCTCTGATATATCTGAAAGGGAAAGAAATCAATGAAATGTCATTATTATCTTCCTAACTACAGAAAAAAGGACAATTGTATTTTGTTGTATTATTTTGTAATGGCCAATTGTTGTAATCCTTGAATTCTTCCTATGTGTCATAAAATGTACCATCCATATATATATATATATCTCACTGACTCACTCTACCCCGTGCACCCGTGCAACCCTCTCAGCTATCGGTATTCCATCTCTTTCCCACTCACTCACTGTCTCTCTCCGGGGCTTGGCACTAACCCAGGGCAGCCACGGGGCATCACGGTGGCTGCCCACTTGGAATGGTCTGTTATAAAGTACCTAAGACGTACAGTGAGGGACATAAGAGTTGAGCGACTCGAGTTTTGTGTAAGTCAAAGAATGCCACACTGCGCATGTTCCCAGCCGAAAGTTTTCGGTCATATGTTAACGAGATATTCGCTTTGCTCTTCTGTTTGAGCACTACGTATCTATGCTGAAATAAACGGTAGTACCCATAGATAAATCCTCTTCAATGTGTGTTTTGTTCACCGCAAATTTCATCCGAATCAGAATCGCTAACCATTTGAGCCACAGAATCGACTATGATTTTGAAGTTCTGTTGAAATATAGAGTAAGCAATTCCTCAAAAGATCATCTCTCTGAAACTTTGTGAAATATGGTAAGAAATTCCTCAGAAATGTTGAACGAGAAATTACAATAATAGTTCTTAATAGATACTGTAGTTAAATTCTGCGTTTTTAAGCAGAAATGAATAGATACCATATTATTGTTTAATTTTATTATTGGTGGTCATAAAAATAATAAAAACTTTTAATTATATCTGATACCTAAAGGATGCGATACGTTCATTTGCCGTTTTGTGTTTTCTCTTCAAATGAAAATGTTCTACTTGAGTCTTCGGTATTTGAACACGTGTCTCCGGCGCAAAGTTGACTTTCCTCGCCGCAGGGTATACAAGCCAGGCGCTGCTGACTCACAGCCCTTAGGCTACTCTCATATGACAATGTTTCCAGTCATGTCGCAGGTTGTACGTTGCAATTCCGATATTTGCTGACGTCCATTGTTAATTACGCACTTTAATGGAACAGAAGTCGTATCACCTCGCCCATATTCCGGTGCTAGATAACACGTAATAGTCTAGAAGCACGCCCCTAAATTTAAAATGCAGCGGTCGATACAGCTACGAGGCTCCTAAATGATGCCACCAGCAATAAATTCATGTACTTATGTCCAGGAAAAATGTGGGACCGACTCCATGCATCACTGTACACATTCCGTGCGCTTCCTATCCCGTCTGTCAGATGTTTTATTACATCTTCATGTGTTTTCGCTGTCAGGTCAAGGGAAGAGCTTGGTACTACATGAAACAAACATTTTTTTTTGCCATCGTCTATAGATAGTACGGCTATAGTCTTTGCCCATGTCTTCACTGCGGAGTTATGGATAAGAAATACGCTTGCCTCGGGCTCGGAATATAAGCGCGACACTCCCTCGTCGTCCTTGTCGATTCTTTCACTTTATTTGATTACATTTCTTATGTTCGTCCTTCCATATTGTTTACCTCCATTTACTCACTTCCATCTCATGATCAAACCTGTCTATTGCTGTTATGCTTCGTTTTTTTTTATTTTTTGGTTTTCTTCTGTAGTATTACTTCTCATTATTTTTGTTTTTTATTTTTTGTTTTTATTTTTTTTTCCATTTTCTAACATATCATTTCTTTTTTCTGCTTCGTTTTATTTCCTTAGCCTCCCAAGAACTGGTAGATCCATTTCTATTTCCCTTTACACCATTCCACTCTATACAATTACACATTTTGTGTAATTAACTGCAATAACTGGAGCTAGAACAATATCATTTTCGTCTATTCTGTTCCAGTGTACATAACTTATGGAAGTTAATGATGTCCATATTAGGTCATTAAAATGATCTTCAAGTTTTATAGGACCTATAAATGCATATATTATTGAAATAGCCTAATCGACGAATATGAGCCTATTAGCACATTTTTTAAAAACATTCTTGTGTATTACGCATTGCGTCCTTCAAAACTTCCTGTTCATTATAATGTTAAGAGTTAAAAAAAAAACAATTGTTGTTATTAGCTGTAGCATTCCATTACTGAGGCCCATTCATGCAAATTTTATTTCAGTGCTCCTAGCGAAACAACCTCTGCAATAATGTATCGAGATAAACATGAAATTATTCTGGCCGCTTGACGACTTTCTTTTCAATTTTGTACTGTTACTCGAAGCACATTTTCACTTTCAGTCTACTTATCTATTCGGTATGCTAAGAACCTGTACATTATCAAAAGAAGAGATGTTTTGTGAACAATTTTAGATAAGGGCGCAAATAGCCATAGTTGCTGAAGCGCCCTTCTTGAACCCCACTATCTGTGTACCAAAAGAAGTGTGTTCAAAAAGTACGTAGGGTGTCAGAAGCTGATATCAACGTTTTTTAAGATACGTCAGCTTGTCACCGCGCGAAACCGGTTTGTCAGCTTTTTTCACAAGTGTTGTGTCAGCCTAACAAAAGAATTCCCATAGTTCCGTTTGTGAGGAAGTGTGGAACAATCTATACAAAAAAATTATTGTACTGTACTTGCAGTCCAAAGTATGATAAGTTATGCAAAGTTCTACAACTTGTTATGGCATTACTACACAGTAATGCAACAGAAGAGAGAAGTTTTATTTGAATAGAACAAAATAAAATTCAGTTTCGTTCCTTAATGAAGATAGACATAACTCTCTTTTTCATTGTGTTTCAAATTAATCTATAAGGGAAAGTGCCATGAAAAAGTGTTCGATGAAAAATACTGTTGGACAGGAACCTCGTAAGTCAAAATATTCAATTTTACAGGAAAGCAAAGAATCATTTTAGTATATTGAATGAAAAGAAAATCGCAATAACGTGCGTATAGATTTTAGATCTTTCTGATCTGGACTAACTTATACCTACTCTTTCATGATTTTACTCGATTTTTGCAATTTGTGACATTGTTCACGAAAAAATATTAGACATAAAAGGATATTTAAATCTTTTCTTTTAACGTTTGTATCCATGATATAAGATGTATTTTAGATGATTCGGTAACGTTTTTACAGAAATCAAGTGAAATCTCATTTTGTTCAATCTTTTGACATAAGAGGTTGCTGTTCAAACACCATCGATATTTTCTTATATCAGATAAAGATTATTAGTTCATTTCTAATATTGTGAGGTTGTTTATTTCGTCTCGCGAATTGTATTGTTACATTTCTTATATCCTACAAATTCCAGTTCTGAAAACTCGATCTTCTTTCTATCCGAGCTATTAAGTGTCAAATTTTATGAACCATAAAATAAAGTAGAAACAGCCATTGCCTTGTAAAATATAAGCATTGTATCCTTTCTTGTTTTACTTTCCAAATTGTGCTTTCTTGTTCCACATATGAATTTTACTTATGCTTTATAAATCTTCATCATCCTTATATGATATATCGCATCCCTGATAACTAAAATAACTTACCTACTCCATACGTCTGTTAGTTACTCGTGTTATTCTTTTAGACCTTCTGAATATTGCGTATAAATAACATTATTTTTTACTCTTTAACTGAAAATTATAGATTTTACGTGAAAGTTACACAACACTACTCCTGAGTGGCCAGCTTGATTTTCTGAATTTGTTAAAATAACTTGATCATATACAAACATTACTGCATTTAAATTTGAAATTGCGAGCCTAAAATTAGTTTATAATTTTCATTGTCGGTCCTCAATGGCTATGAAAATACACATAAAAATGCCAGGAGAAACTACAGCCTTATCTTCTTCCTTCGTTGACTTTCACTTATCTAGATCTTTCTATTCCATTATCTATTTTAAAAAATATTGCATAACTTAAAATAAATCATGGGGCACGAATTTATTTACATTATATTGCATAATTTACCTACTTAATATGTATAAAACGTAAAAAAATGAGTATTTTTAAGAAATAACTTTATTATTATTTTATGAGCAAAGTGTGAGTTTCATGGTAGTTGCACTTGCAGATAACTAAAGACAAAGAGAAATGAATAATCGTTTGCAAGAACAATAATTTTACTTTAAGCGTGGTATCACAGTCTAGTTTATACAGTCACGAAGCACAATACGTAGTAAATATGCATCCATAGATAGTTGCTAACCATTAGGATCGCTAATATCACTTCATTACAGACAATGCGAAAAGTGCCGGCACAGTCTATTGTTCCTAGCAGCCTCACAACTCAAGCTTCGTGACTGTATATGCTAGACTGTGGAGGTATCTAGAACTGGTGCTGTGAAAGCATAAAATAAATGATGTTACGCAGACAGCACATATGTTCGCATTACAAATTATATGCATTTTGTAACTTGAATAACGTAACTAAATTTAATGTATGGTCTCATGTTCGTATTTGATTTCGTTTAGCTGTCATTCACAGTGCGTTTATCACGAATATTGCATGTATCTTGGTGGATAATATAGGAATAAAGATTCAACAGAAACATGCTACAAAGATGTACACATTATTATGTAAAATATTACCTTTTAGAGGTTTTCTCATCTTGTATAGTTCTTAACACTGTAAACCACGTGTAAATCAAATTTCTACACACTTCGTGGAGCATCTTTAGGACTGAATGACGTCTTGACGTAAGAATTAAATTATTAACTGGTGCTCGCATAAGCAAACTAAAAAGTTATCATATTCCTTATAGGATACAAATGATATGTCGCAGCTACATTGTAGAAATCACTGTGACGCATGAGCAGTGTGTTTCTCTCGCTTTCAGTCTGGCGGTAGCTATCGTTCGAGATATATCGCGAGATATCTATCATACGTTCAAAATTAATTCAAATCCACCTTTTCTATATCGAACAACAAACCTTATAACCAACGCAAATTCATCTTCAGTAATATCGAAACGAATTTTACAATGTTCAAACTTGTATGAATGAAATCCCCCCCCCCCACTTGTTAGTAATTTCATTTACTTTCTGTTAGGTAAATAAAAGAAAATAATGGTATCTTAACCAAATTTCTAGCAATAGAAAAGTAATAGTTAAAGATAACATTGCTGTTCATCATTACTTCTAAAAAGAGAAGTTATATATTCTATGACTCAAAGGGATACAGTATAGTCAGATAAAGTGGGGTTAGGTTAGGCTGTAACAACAAAAACCTTGAGAGATATCATGAAAAGGACAATGTTTATCCCCAGAGTAAAAGTAAATGCAATAGGAAAAGGAAAACAACAAAGTAAAATTACTCTCTTTTAATAAGAAAATCGAAACATGATCGAAAACTAACTAGTTTCAACCTGATAAGGGAACTAATTTATTAAAATCTTCATATAAGACCGAACAGTTCTTCGGTGACTTCTTGAAGGTTGTCACAAAGCAATCCACCTTCAAAATAAATAACTTTCAACCAATCTTATCGTGAAAAAAACTATTAAACAGGGGAAATATATTAAAATTGGCAAAACAATTAGTGGAAGAACTTTACATTTCCAGTTAAGGCTCATTTTGTGGTGCAGAGTCGATGTTTCAGTTATGTACGAAAATCAGAGTGTTAACACTTATTTACAAAACTCATGATAAGAGTATAACTACCGTGTGATAAGAAATGGTGTTGATTTTCCATTCATGGTCCAGGAACAATTGAACTGACTGATGCACATGAGTTCATCTAAATACATAGAAGTGGTATAGGCAATAATTATGTCAACTCTGAAATCGCATTTATAAAATGGAAATGACATGTTCCAACATGACTTTTTACTCTACCAAAATCCATTATAACTATAGGACGTTTTGGGAGGCATTAAATGAATTGTCTCAACTGATATCAATTCCGTTTGATATGTTGGGCATTTTTAAGGGAAGAATGAGAAAATGTGCTTTAAGTGAAAGATCGTATGTTTTCAATTTACGTGCAAGATTGGTTTAAAGACAAAGAAGTGGAAGAAACTAAAGCTGATTGATTTATAACTGAACGAACTTAACACAGTTTTTGTATTAACATGAAAACACACGTTAACTTTCACATTTTACCTGTGCACTACAAAAGATCGTTTTGGGTCCCGTTCGTGACACGACAGAAGACGAGACGGTATTCCAGTTCTGTTTAAACTTATGCCAGCATATTGACTCCACTGCTTTTGTGATCGTCGTCTCAGGTCGTTCAGGTTCTTTTGCAGGTGGTAACAGACACGAAGTATTTGGTATAGGCCTATACTTACAGAAAAAACGACGAGGGTTAAATCTGGCGATCGCGGAGGCTAGATTGAAGTTGGTGAATCGTTGATCCTTCATGGAGAGTCCATCGTTCTGGGAGGGTAATATTCCGCTTCCATATCATACGCCATACAGTGGTTTATGTCACTTGTGGTTCCCAACTAGCTCTCCTTGTTAACTGGCTAGGACTACGTCCGTACACGGCTCGTATCTTCTTTACTGCAAAGTCTTTGGATTGACCGGATATTTCGTAGGACATACACGACCAGTAGTTTCGAATTACCTCACACAGCGCGCAATGTGGTTTCTGTGTGGAGCATAGTTACCAAATTCAATCATAAAGTGTCAATGTACTTTCACAAAAGACCCCCGTTCGTACGAATTCCATGCCGCAAAACTCCTCTTGCTTGCTTCGATGTCGCTATCTTGTGTAGCACTACACTACGTCTGTGGCGGTGATGACACGAATTAGGAAATAAACACAATACCTTGAGACCTATTGCTTTCACTGTTTTGAATGATAGACCATTTATCATTTTTGTCACTCTTGCTAGAGGTATTTACTTGTGCACCATACGTTTTGAATGATGATGTACAGCCAGGTTAAATAAAGCCATTATTATTATTATTATTATTATTATTATTATTATTATTATTACTATTATTATTATTATTACTATTATTATTATTATTACTATTATTATTGGTATTGACTCTCACTTTGAGAGAGTAACATAGGTTAAGATGTTTGAGATTAAGATGCTTAGGAAAATATTTGGGACTAAGAGGGATGAAGTTACAGGAGAATGGAGAAAGTTATACAACAAAGAACTGCACGCATTGTATTCTTCACCTGACATAATTAGGAACATTAAATCCAAATGTTTGACATGGGCAGGGCATGTAACACGTATGGGCGAATCCAGAAATGCATATAGAGTGTTAGTTGGGATATCGGAGGGAAAAAGACCTTTGGGGAGGCCGAGACGTAGATGGGAAGATAATATTAAAATGGATTTGAGGGAGGTGGGATATGATGAGAGAGACTGGATTAATCTTGCTCAGGATAGGGACCAATGGCGGGCTTATGTGAGGGCGGCAATGAACCTCCGGATTCCTTAAAAGCCAGTAAGTATTATTATTATTATTATTATTATTATTATTATTATTATTATTATTATTATTATAGCCAGCTTCAGGGTTTCTGGCGCGTTTCCCTGAGTAATAAGCCATAAGCCAGTCAGTGAGCATTTGTTGCCAGTGCAGCTGAGGACGGTACCACCCAAATACACGTCATGTCACTACCAATCACAGTTGTAATTCATTCATTCATTCATTATATTCCATAGAGCTTACATTAGCAATGAGCTTTAAGATCTGGAACAAGTCAAAATTTTACAATATTACAATTACAATTTTTACAAATTTCTACAATATTTTACAATTTTTACAGTTTTACAACTTAGTAATTTTCTACAATGATGAGGTGAGGTCCGAGGGTTCCCCAAATGATTACCCGGCATTTCCTTTTGTATGGGGAAAAGCTCGGAAAGCCCAACCAGGTAATCAAATCAAAGGGGTGAAATGAAGTGATGCCGAGGACTCGCCATAGACCATTCGGCTTCAGTCCCATTGTCTTATTGTTCACTGACTGCGGCAAAGGCAAGATACTCTCACTTTACTCTTCTGGGGTGTGTCCTTGACTACTTTGCCCAATCAGTGGCTGAAAGAGTTACCACCTTCTAAACAGAAGTCACGTCAGCAGTCTGCCAATCACCGTTGTCAACTTTCTCGCCCAAAGACTGCGTCAAAGATGAGACACTATCTCCCAACGTTCCCATTACTTATTTCACACGTCAGAAACGGTGGCTTTGGTTATACTGTTACTCCATTAGTACCGGTATGCTGTGCATCATGTACTTCCTAATATTCATAGGCCTAGTCTTGTACTGCTCAGGACTACTTCTCAGACCATTGGGTTTCTATCTAAAAAAATTTGTATATAGACAAAAAAATATGTATTATATATCTTTCGGGTATTAAATATTATAGTATCTGGTTAATTAGTTTCAGCCTCTTATGGGCCATCTTCAGAACTGGTTGGTGCTCTCAACAGACAAACAACACAAACAAACAAATACAACCACACAGGCGTACACAAACTCAAATGCAACACTTGCAATAACTTCTACATAGGACAGACATGCAGATCATTTCAAACACGTTACATAAAACACATTACAGCCATAACAAAACTACAAAACATCTCCATAAATGCATAACACATCACAAATGCTAACCACACCTACAGAGACATAAACACAGACATCGAAATTCTACATATTCAACCACAAAGCCAGAAACTAAACACACTAGAACAATACGAAATATATAGACATACAATTATGGAATATGGAGCAGTAGGGTGGGATCCGTACAGACAAAACCAAATCGATTCAATAGAAAAGGTCCAACTCAAGGCAGCAAAATATGTCAAAATGGGGAAGGGACATGGTGAGGAGATAGTAAAAGACTTAGGGTGGGAACTTCTGAAATCAAGGCGACGAAAAACCAGACTCACAGCATTGTTTAAGGCACAAATGGGACACAAAACATGGACCGATATCAATACTAGATTAGCAACACCATCATACTTAGGAAGGGCTGATCATATTAGTTAACCAGGTTCTGTAATATTTAACAAGCGAAAGATATATAATATATATTCCCAACTGATATAACCTAGTGTTAAAAGTTGTGTAATCAAGATGTATAAAAAATATGTTCCGTAAGTTCGGGAACAACATTTAGATTCACCCTGTAGATCTATGTTAGTAACGTTTTTCGATCAGTGTTCATATTATTTTCCATAATACTGTTATTTCCCGGGTTCTTAGTTGAAAAGGCAGTACAATTAAATGTATGGTAACATTAAATATATTTTGAAAGGAATTTTGAGGTACATGCCTAAAATTTCTCAGTCATTTCCTTACATGGCTGCTATTCATTAGCAGCAGGTACAAGATCAATAACCTCCACTCGTTAACGTCATCTCCCTGAAATTATATGGACTGATAAATGTTTTAATCTAGATGGAAAGCTGAATAGAATAGGTGGGTAGAATCCTCCTATGACGAAAGAATTATCGTCCTAAACATCATTAAAAATAGTATAAAGCCGTTGAGCGCAGCTCATTTCTTTGGTGCCAACTCATGTAATAGTCGGCTGATTAGCCTTCAAGGTACGGCGGATGAATGTGAACAATTCGTAGCGACAATTGAAAAAAAATGGGTTGAGAGATGCTTTTGTGGTGAAATACAATTGTAAGGGAGCATATGACATGGCTGCTTGGTGACTCTGAAAACCAAAATGCAACGGCGTAAACAATTTGGCATTGTTTGAAAGTAATTACAATTGGATAATTGCTTTGATTATCTGTAATCATACTTTTTTTCTTTTTCATTCGTGGTATTGTTGACGCTTGGTGATTATCGATTATGTGGTCCATATTTACTTTTATTTTTTTCATGCCGGATAATATGTTTTCATTTTATTTATAGAGTCTGTAGTGTTTGCTCCGTGAAAACAACCAACTTTCAATTATAGAGTTGAAAGCTGAAACAACAGGTCTCTGTAAACGGAGATAAACGCAGATGGACTAATAGGATGGTCACTGTATTTTGATGAAGTAAATCAATAAAATTTATAGCAATTTATAACTTTCGAGTTCACGTCGGACCGCCATGGTGTCTCTGACGTAGAATCCAAGCAATTCGTGATTCGATTCTCTACATAGGCAATAGAAGAAAGATATATTTCGTCTATGGAACTGGATTGTTGTCCATTGTCGTGTGATTGCCCTGTGATGCCTTTGGAGTGGCCCTGTGTTGCAGCAATCCCATATCCAGGGAGGCCCGCAATGTGTAAATATGTGTAGGTTAATCTTTGTTTCTTACAATATTTCCTTGTCAGCAGAAACGTTTGCGTAACTTCAATGAAGACTATCACATACCAGCTTAAACACAAACTTGCCAAGTTGCTTACATAATCAACCTCAATTTAGTTTCATAATTGGTAAATATGTGTAGTTCGTTTTAGAGACAACACCCTTCTTCCCCTACATTGTAGTGATGCATAAGTACGTACTGCAGGGAATATAAAACTGATAAACAAAGAAAGAAAGGACGAAAGAAAGGACGAAAGAAAGGACGAAAGAGAGAAAGAAAGAAAGAAAGAACGAAAGAGAGAATAAGAAGGAGAGAGAGGGAAAGAAAGAAAGAACGAAAGAGAGAAAGAAAGAAAGAAGGAACGAAAGAGAGAGAGAAAGAAAGAAAAAAGAGAGAAAGAGAGAAAGAAAGAACGAAAGAGAGAGAGAGAAAGAGAGAAAGAAAGAGAGAAAGTAAGAAAGAAAGGAAAGAAAGAAAGAGAGAAAGAGAGAGAGAGAAATAAAGAGAGAACGAAAGAGAGAAAGAGAGAAAGAAATAAAGAGAGAACGAAAGAGAGAGAGAGAAAGAAAGAAAGAAAGAGAGAGAGAGAAAGAAAGAAAGAAAGAGAGAGAGAAAGAGAAAAAGCGAAAGAAAGAGAAAAGGGAAAGGAAAGAAACAAAGAAAGAAAGAGAAAGAGAGAGAAAGAAAGAAAAAAGAAGAAAAAGAAATAGAGAAAGAAATAAAGAAAGAAGCAAAGAAAGAACGAAAGAGAGAAAGAGAAAGAAAGAAAGAAAGAAATAATGAAAGAAAGGAAAAAGATTCAAAGAAGGAAACGGAAAGCAAAAAAAAAAGAAAGAATACATTAAATCTTACAGACTTACTAAAAAATTAAAGAGAAATAGTTTCAGAATTAAAATGAAAATAAATAATTCTAGAACAAACGTAAAATGAGGAATTTAAAGAGAGAACTATAAAAAAATTAAGCGATTAAGAAATTAGATAAATGGATTCATTCACCAAAATATTATACATACAATGTACTAAATCATCAGAATTATCTCTTAAATCCAATGCACGGGTCTTCTGACCGTACGTGCTGTGTAAAACAAGCCCTCCTTATCTATGATTAGATCCAACCACTCTCCAAAAGAACACACATATTAATATGAAAATGACACAAACAAAACACATTATATAATATATCCTAACCTACTAAGGAATTAAAGAATAAAGAAGACAATTATAGAAAGGAGGTAATAAAGAATTAAAGAAAGATAGAATTAAGACAGGAAGAAAGAGAAAGAAGGAAAGAAATAAATAAGAAAGAACAGGCCTCTTTGCCTTCCATTGTGGTTATCCGGGTTCGACCCTTCTGGATCATGAAGGAATTAGAGTTGGACAAGGCGGCCGAGAGGGTTTTTCTCGGGGTTCTCTCGTTTACCCTGACCAGTATCATCTTCATTATACTAGTTCTCCACAATTTCCATCCTCTACGAAGTCCAGAGCCAGACCTCTAGAATCATGTTTAATAAAGACTATCATTATAGACATTGGTGTAAAAAACAATTCATTAATGTTGAGACTTCGTGTATGAAATGTATTTTCATGAATGCTCGATATTGCTTATTACAGAATAAAAGATGTCAGAATACTATCCATCAGAGAATTGGGATATTAGGAAACTAAAAAGTCGTTAAATTAAAAATTAAAAATAACAGAAAACGATTAGGAAAAAACGGAAATTTTATTTGAAGCAAGTAAAGCGATAGGTTTGGAAGTAAATCCCGAAAAGATAAAGAATATGATTATGTCTCGTGACCAAAATATTGTACGAAAAGGAAATATAACAAATTTGAGATTTATCCTTTGAACGGTTGGAAAAATTCAAATATCTTGGACCAACTGTAACAAATATAAATGACACTCGAGAGGAAATTAAACACAGAATAAATATGGGAAATGCCTGTTACTATTCGGGTGATAAGATTTTGTCATCTAGTCTGCTGTCAAAAAATCTTAATGTTACAATTTATAAAACAGTTACATTACCGGTCGTTCTGTATGGTTGTGAAACTTGGACTCTCACTTTGAGAGAGGAACAGAGATTAATGGTTTTTGAGAATACGATTCTTAGGAAAATATTTAGTGCTAAGAGGTATGAAGTTACAGGAGAATGGAGAAAATTACACAACGCAGAATTGCATTCATTGTATTCTTCATCAGACATAATTAGGAACATTAAATCTAGACATTTGAGATGTGGAGGGCAAGTAGCACATATAGACGAATCCAAAAATGCATATAGAGTGTTAGTTGGGAAGTCAGAGGGAAAAATACCTTTGGGAAGACGGAGACGTACAGGATGGGAGGATAATATTAAAATGGATTTCAGGAAGGTGGGATATGATGATAGAGACTGGATTAATCTTTTTCAGGATAGAGACCGATAGCGAGCTTATATGAGGGCGGCAATGAACCTGCGGGTTCCTTAAAAGCTATTTGTAACTATCTAAGTAACGTAAACTGGAGAAATGGAGGACACAAATTGATACTATAGGGCTAAGAAAAGTGATATCTGAATGTTACTCATCGGAGTTAAAAGAGTTTAGAAAACGAAAAATGTCGAATTGAAGATGTACAAAATAACAGAAAAATACAGAAAATAGTGTGTACAGAAATAAATTACCTGAAACAAATGGCCAGTGAAAATTTATGAAAAGTATTTGCCGAATATAAGCTAATGGAGACGTTGGAAGACTGAAAAGACGAAGCTGAGTTAAAGGTATGGAAACTAAAAGCGAAAAGGTATACAAACTAAAAGAAATGAAATAAGCTGGAGAAATAATATGGAACGAACGTAAAAGGGAAAACTACTGGAAGTGGAGTGTGAATATCATGCAGCGGAGGAAAGAGACGCTGAGAGATCGAAAAGTTATACATTGAAGATATACCAACTTGGACAGAAAATTAAGTAATTAGGTGAAATCATGTGGAACAAATAAGTAGCAAAGGATTCAGCACGAGTTTTGAATTCATCCAATGGAAAAAAGAAGTTTTGAATCCTGAAAACTTGCAATATTATGTATATACAGACTAACAGTGACTAATAAGCTCAATAACATTAATTGGAGAAATGATGTGAAACGAATGGACAGTACATGACTACTGAGGAAAGGAAAACTTTTAAAGGCCGAAAAGATGTAGACGCAGCCGTGGCGAGAACGTGACTCGCGAGACATTATGGTTCGCAGTGATAGCTGTGCATTTCGTTTGCTTCTAACCTCAGACAACCCCCACCCTCTCACGCACTGGAGTCAAACTCCGTTCCATTTGTATTTGTCTCTGACCTGCAAGTGGCATATGTCTCTCTCGAAACCATGTACGAAAGTTCCAAGTAGGATGGGAGTACGCATTTTTTTGCTGTCAATATGATGAGAATATTAAGTGTATGATTTGTTCACAAGTATTACGAGGAAAACGGTTGTATAACATAAAACGGCATTATACTACATGTTACTGATTAAACATTAAATGGTTAAGTATTTTTGTTGTTTTCACCACCGCCACCACCACCACCATCATCATCATCATCATCATCATCATCATCTCTGTACGTCGACACTTTTTCAGCAGATGTACGAATAATACGGTTAGCTCTTCAATTTGAATTCACTGATTTACTATGTGATGTCAAATGAAAGCCAGATGTAAGGACTTGACAAATGTTGAACTTTCAAATCTTTGCCAAAAATAAATATCCGAAGCTTCGTTCTTTCCCTTGCTCTGTTGAAGCCATGTTCGCTACAACTTACGTGTGTGAAAAATTATTTTCAACAATTAAAATAGTAAAAACCAAATTTAGATCACTACTGACAAATATCTTCGTGATCAACTCCGACTGGCAGTAAGTGACATAATTCCTGATTTTGAAACTTTGTCGCAGAGACATTCTGAAGACAGTTAATTTAGGTTGTGATATTGTTCATTTATTGTTCATTTCTTTCTTCGTTACACGTACTAAACATTAGTTTGTAGCCTTGTACTGTATAAAATTATATTTAAGTGCTTGACGTAAGGAAAATGAAAATCCGTTAATAAGTCAGAGAGTCGCTTCACTTCACCTTCGGGTGTCCGCCTCCCTCCATAGGTGCTACGCACATTACAGGTTACACAGTAGCTCGGCGCACGATTACATTTTTGCCACCGCTGATGTAGAGAATAAAAATTAAAATCCTAAGGTACCGAGTAATGATTATCATTGCCGAATTGACTTTGCAACTTAAGAAATGATCTCAGGATTATACAATTTAAGCATTTTGTTGTTTCTAATGGCTATATATAATTTCAAGATATCCATTACGACTATTACGTTTTTACTACGTCATACTACATTTTATCAATAAAGTGGTATGAAAGGACGTGTTTCAATCAATCACGGCTGTTTATCGCTACAATTTTATCACTTTCCTAGCATGTGTTTGTTTTTATCATTTCCCCAGCATTTGTTTCTTTTTATCATTTCCCTAGCATTTGTTTCTTTGTTTGCCAACATTTCAAAATGCAAATTCTTCACGGTACTATAAAACATGCATTGCGATCGTTACTTGTTTGATAGTCAACTGAAAATGGCATTCAAACGTTTTGGTGAAGCTAACATTAGTGAATTATAATTTTAGGAAGTAAATTAATACCTATTTTATTGTATTAGAGTATTTTATTTCTTCTAATCTTTATATACTTCTATTTTTATCAGTTCCCTATCATTTGTTTCTTTGTTTGCCAGCATATCAAACTGCAAATTCTTTACGGTACTATAAAAAATGCTTTGCGATTGTCACTTCTTTAACGCATAGTCAACTGAAATTGGCGGCTCCGTTCAAACATTTTGGTGAAGCTAACATTAGTGAAATAGAATTTTAGTAAGTAAATTAATATTTTACTGTATTAGAGCAGCTACTTTATTTCTTCTAATTTTTATATACTTTCTCCTAATAGTGTAATAGTTAATTAAATCCCACTTGAGTTTTGATTTTGTCTAGATCAGTGGTTCCCAAACATTTTGAAGGTGTGACTCACATTTGGGTGAGACATTTATTTGAGACCTCCTCCCCCCATTACCATAACAGTAATTAACCGCTTTCGAAAAATATAAATGTCCGTAAGTTCGTGAACAACGATAACTTTACTCAAAACCAGTAGATACCATCCAACTTCTAATGTGTCGATACCTGCAAGATGAGAAACTGCAATATGCAATTCTATTTTTTTTAACGATCGTGGTTTTTGCTGTACTTTCAGCTATTGTTGTTAGGCCTTGAAAATTAAAATTCTCACACAGAAACTTGTTGCTAGGGAAACCATTCTTCATAACATAAAACTCCATTGAAATAGACCCATTCCAATGAGCTTATTGTTACTTAGTTACCATTACAGTGCAGTTTTGCGAAGGTTTATGAATAATATTGCTCTAAATTTATTGAATACTTGTTTTACATTAATAAATTTTCTATTGTATTAATGGAATTTTTGGTTCTGTATGATTGTGAAACTTGGACTCTCACTTTGAGAGAGGAACAGTGGTTAAGAGAATAAGGTGCTTAGAAAAATATTTGGGATTAAGAGGGAGAATGGAGAAAGTTGCACAATGCTGAACTGCATGTACTTACTCTTCATCTAACATGATTAGAAACATTAAATCCAGACATTTCAAATGGGCAGGGCATGTAGCACATATGGGTGCTTCCAGAAATGCATATAGGCTGTTATTTGAAACATCTGGAGCAAATAGACCTTTGGGGAGGATAATATTAAAATGGATTTGAGGGAGGTGGGATATGACTTGATTAATCTTGCTCAGGATAGGAACCGTGAGAATATTATGTAAGGGCGGCAATAAACGTCCAGTTTTCTTAAAAGCTATTTGTAAATAATAAGTTATAATGGAACCTTAATCTGTTATCTACTGCTGTATTTAGATGATGGGAAGAAGATATGAGAATTAAAAGTTTAACCATTCCTGAGAAAATGAGGCATTTGTTTGTAGAATTGTTAAATAAAAACGCAGTGCCATATTTCTTAGTAAGAATTTAAATTTATGTGCGGCTTATCATAATAAAACAATAAGCTTATTATTATTATTATTATTATTATTATTATTATTATTATTATTATTATTATTATCATCATCATCATCTAAAAATGCTTTTCACTCATACATTTTAATCTATGCAAGTCGCTGAATTTTGAAAGTCTAAACCAAAATTGATTTTTTAGACATTTAAAATATTCGATTCCCGGACATTTTCCCGAATCCGCATTCCCGAACATTCATTTTCTCTGATACAAAATTCCCGAATCCACATTTCCGACAGACATTTTCCCGATTTCTTTGATTTCCGTTTTCACGAATATAAAATTCCCGGATCCACATTCCAGATTTCTTTGATTCCCTTTTTCCCGATAATACAGTAATGTGTATTACCAGACAAGTGTATTTAATATATTTATGGTATAATTGTAAATCATTAATTACACTTTCTCTTTACAAAGTGAAATAATGTCCAAGTGTCCTCAGATAATCGAGGTGTCTGTTATCGGCTGCATAGGTGTGATAATCCTGCACGATAATTCGCATTCGTGTTTGAAGTTGTAGTCACTCTCTCTTCGGTTGTGCCCTCACGTGTCTACCCAATGTTAATTCCACAGTCATGGACCTCGTGTCGCTCTCTTCCTTTTGGAGCTCAGTCAAAGCAATATAGAAGCTTGGATGGTGTCTCCCAAACATTACTTGCAGACTACTGTGGAAGCCTTACGATAGATTATTTGTTCGGTGTTCATTATTTAATGTGCAATTGTACTGGTTCCACAATGTCGTATCATATAGAAGAAGTACAGTTCCGCTTTCTGCCACGAACTCGTGTTCCACTGATGTACGTGACATCGAAGTAATAAAATGTTCGGGAATTTCTGGTATAATATATTCGAGAAACTGAATAGTTAATGAAATTCGGGACCGTGGCTTCGGGAAAGTAGCATTTGGGAAAAGGTAGCTTCGGGAAAACGTCCATTCGGGAATGCGGATTCGGGAAAATTGGTGGGAACGAAACTATTCAGTTTCCGTAAATAAAATAAACTAGAAAGATTAACATACTTAATTTTTAAAATTGACTTAGCTTTTCAATTCCGCGTGTTTACAGTACACTCGGCAGACTGAGCTTCGAGATGTGATATCCTGAAAAAACTGTATAATATATGTTCACTTCAAGCTGTTATTTTAATATTGAATATTATTCATTTTAACTCAGTTTTAACGCCATTAAGCTTGGCAATACTGGATATAATATATAATGCAATTTGTGCAACACAATTCACAATAAAAGAAAAAAAGCTAAAGCAGAATGTTCCGAACTTGCTTGATTATAATATACGCATAAAAGTGAAATATGAAAAATGATATCTTCCCTCCGAAGAATTTATTTCATATGTCAATGTTTTTATAGTTTCATTTAATTATTGTTTTTGTGCTCAATTTTAACATAATATGGCATAATGATATTAACACATTGTACAATCTAACAGCTGGATTATGACATATCCAACCAACGAATATTGTCTATATACCTAGTGTTACCATGATTATTGTTATTTCAATATATTGCATTTAACGTATGTTGTACCAATATTAAGCATGTATAAAGTGATAGCTTTGTGGGATGCCACTTGTTATAACACCTTCGCTTCTTCTCATTTGCCCAAAACTTCCAAACTCGCTGGGTGAGCCGCTGCATCTGCTGTTACAATTAAACGCAATAAGTATCTCGATCTTCTGGATAGATATAATTTTGTTGTTTTCGCCGTAGAATCTATGGGCCCATGGTGTTCCGAGCTGAAGTTGTTAACTTCTGATATCGGCAAGTATTTATCAGCACTTAACGGTGACTCTCGCTCTACGGCTTTCCTCCGCCAAAGAATTAGTATTGCCATTCAACGAGGGAACGCTATAAGTGTTATGGGGACTTTTCCACAATCTAAATTATTGGAAGAAATATTTTATTTCGTGTAGAGCTGTAGAGAGTATTTTGCATCCTTTAGTTTTGTTGCTAATTTCTCGTAATATAGTACATTAAAAACATATTCAGGTATCACACCCTTGAGAAATCTATGAGCAATGCATAAGCGACCATAAATGATCAGCTGAATCATTACTGTGCCCCATTCTCACGCGTCCCGAAGTTTGTTCTTTACAGTTGTTTGTAACATTACAGCGACACTACAGGTTGTCAGTGTCTTGTGTTTATTATTCGGAACACTGGGGTGAAAATTGTTTATGATATAGTGCTTCAAATCACTTTGAAATAGTGATCGATAAGATAATATAAGGTCAGAAAACAGACAACTAGCACTGTAACTTTTCAATATTCTAATGTATATGTACTTATATTTATTGTCATCAAAATCATGTACTTTATTTATTTATCTATACATAATATATATATATATATATATATATATATATATATATATATATTACAACAACAAAAAAATCAATAAAATGTAATATAGTTAATAATACTATATATATTATATGATAAGCAAATAGACGGTCCCACTTATCCTATACTCATTAAACAATGCAGTTCTAAGAGACTGATATTCCATTATCAGCCAATGGAAAAAAAAAATTCACTGAAGAATTCTCTAGTGCTTGG
Organism: Periplaneta americana; assembly: GCF_040183065.1. Classification (NCBI taxonomy): domain Eukaryota; kingdom Metazoa; phylum Arthropoda; class Insecta; order Blattodea; family Blattidae; genus Periplaneta; species Periplaneta americana. Next base: position 80,733,161 of record NC_091129.1, on the reverse strand, counting down.
GAAAATTGGCACAAGTAAAAAATGTTGATTTTACAGGAGAAGGAAAAAAACAGACTTTACACTGGTTTATGTCGATTTCACTTTCTTCTGTGTGAATTATTGTAATGGAAGAAATACTTATGTTTCTTTTCCCAAGCGAGCAGAAGTTCCGTAAGTTGTCAATAAATTATTAAAAAATGTTTGTGAAAACTGACTTATGCCACTTTTCCTAAGCACTGCAGAAATTAAAAGACATTAGCAGTGAAGTATATTTTTAATATTACTATTGTTATCATCGTAATCATTGCATTATTTTAACGTGACACATTCGAATAACTTACTACTTACAGAACCCTAGTTGAATAAAAAGTAATCGCTTTTGAGACAGAACTTACTGTAAAAATGTGTGCATGCTTTTAAAGTCAGCTTTTGATCCTATAAAAGACTTGCGCTCGCCGTAGCAGAAATGATCCCCCAACTCATTTTCTCGATACATTTCTCTGTTGACGATTGCATCAAATTTTTATGAACATGAAACCCTTGTATGTGTCTGTCCTATCATTTTAGGATGATTTCGGTAAGGACAATTCTCTCAGGTCCAGCAGAGAGAGTGTAGGTCTGCGTTTCGATAAAGTTGGCCCACTTCCTTGCAGCCGGGGAGACAATGTTACTGCATTATTTAGAACCCGATCGCCTTCGATTCCTGCTCTCGAACGGTGCGAATTACGAGAGAAATGGGAGAGGCGGCCGACGCCAGCGCCATTCGTGGAATGAACTTGAACCTTCGTATCGTGATGGAGTTAAAGCTAAACTTACATATGTTACCCGAGACTCTTTCTTTCGTTTTGTAAGCGATGTATTACGCTGACCCTGCCCTTTATTTATCTCGCCGTCTAGATTTCTGTAGCTTTAGTTAGTCTTATTTAAATTGCATTCAGCAGTTCTAAGTCTAGTGCAACATAAATGGAAATGGTAGTTCCTAAATGTAGGTACAAATTTTTCTTTTCCTACAGTTAATAGATTTAGGGCCGAATTGATAGTGAAAACTTATAAATTAATTATACTTATATGAGCACTAAAACTCATTTCATATTCATAGTGTGTCCTTGATTGATAAATGAGTGGTCGATTAAGTGAGATCTCATTCCAATAAATGAGTAGGATGGACACTTGAGTGTTACTCATTCATTTTGATTTCTGACCAGATTACTCGTAGCTGTTCTCCAGAAATAGAAATGGAAAATAATAATAAGAATAAAATAATAATAATAATAATAATAATAACAATACTTACAAATGCATTTTAAGGAACCCGCAGGTTCATTGCCGCCCTCACATAAGCCCGCCATCAGTCCCTATCCTGTGCAAGATTAATTCAGTCGCTATCATCATATCCCACTTCCCTCAAATCCATTTTAACATTATCCTCCCATCTACGTCTCGGCCCCCCCAAAGGTCTTTTTCCCTCCGGCCTCCCAACTAACACTCTATATACATTTCTGGATTCGCCCTTACGTGCTACATGCCCTGCCCATCTCAAACGTTTGGAATATTATTATTATTATTATTATTATTATTATTATTATTATTATTATTATTATTATTATTATTATTATTATTATTACATAATAATGTAGTTAGCATAGTTAAATATGTAAAATTGAGCTGCAAAGAGGATTTAGATATTGAAAATGTGTGCAATTGGATTTTTAGTACCAACGAAATCCCGCGTAATATATGAATTCTTATAATAAATAAAATCAATTCCATTTAATTTAGTTTAATGTGTGGTTTACATTTCGCAAACAGTTATCATTACTTAACTAGCTGCGTATTAGAAGTATCTTTACTATGAATGTTTACAGCATTCTTATTAGTGATGTAAAGTCCACATTACATAATAAAAGTGGATACATATATTTTGGTCAAAAAATAATAGGGGAGAGTCGGGTAGTATCGGACATCGGGTAATATCGGACAGTGAGTTTCTTTCATCTACCACACGATGATAGTACCTGATTGACATGGTTACGTTTCTGTGATGTCGCATAGAGAAACGTAACCATGTCATTCAGGTACTACCATATGGTGGTAGATGAAAGAAACGCTCTGTCCGATACTACCCGATGTCCGATACTACCCGACTCTCCCCTATATTACAAAACTTAAGTTTTACTTAGTAAGTACAGTAGAGCATCGATTATCCGAGTACGGATCAACCGAAACATCGGTTAACCGAAAGCGTTCCAGTCGGAAAATTCACATTCGCGCGCATCATGCAGAAGTTTCGCTAGCGCTGTTTGCGATATTTAGCGGCAAAAAACCAGTCTCAGCTCTGAAGCAATAAATAAATAAATAAATATATATATATATATATATAAACAAACAAATAAGTAAATAAATAAATACAAAATTGGACTTCTTTTCCTAAACTGTAGGCCTACTTTAATGACCATTCTGAATTTGTCAAATTAGGCTACTCACTCAGTTCTCTGTGTTATTTGTAAGACGTGTGATACAAAATATATATACTGTATGTACAGTTTTGTGTTTAATATCAATGTTTCTTTGTTTCATACTGCTCCTACAATTTGTTTCCGTAAAAGAGCAGCTGGCTACGGACTGGAAGGTCCGGGGTTCGATCCCAGGTGGTGACAGGATTTTTTCTCGTTGCCTAACTTTCAGAACGGCCCCGAGGTTCACTCAGCCTCCTATAAAATTGAGTACCGGGTCTTTCCCGGGGGTAAAAGGCGGTCAGAGCGTGGTGCCGACCACACCACCTCATTCTAGTGCCGAGGTCATGGAAAGCATGGGGCTCTACCTCCATGCCCCCCAAGTGCCTTCATGGCATGTTACGGGGATACCTTTACCTTTTAAAAGACCGGTTATCCGAATACTCCCCTCCCCAATTGTTTCGGATAATCGATGCTCTACTGTATATAAAGTACGTAAAGAATGTAATATCATAATGTAAGAAATAGATTTTTACGAATTTTCACTAAACTACAATTTAACATAAGTAATATCGAACTAGTGGTTTCCATTACAGCCTATATCATTACTATATGTTTATCAGTCATGTCAACTGATGCCCATAGGCGCAAGCGCACGCTTTAGAGCTCAGGATACCCTGAGTGCTTTACAGCGGAAATGAAAGAGACAGACGAAAGAGGTAGCATTTTTCGCTTGGTCGAGCTATATACAGGGATGGCCAGGACTGATTCAATGGATAAAGAGAAGAGAACTTACTAAAACTGTATCCATGTTAATTTTTAGATTTGTCTGAGAAATAAAAGCGCATTATAAGAATGAGAGTTTTAATTTTAATGCTCATTTGTCACAAGTTTGCATCTTTATTCAAAGGGAGTATTTTCTCTACTTTTTTTTTTACAGAAAAGTGAAATTATCAGATATGTTTGTTTAGTAGCTTTACAGGGGTATTGAAATGATGTTTTCGTAAGTGTAATATATCTTAAATACGTATAACTGAAGATAGTGCATTACAAATTTTGAAAATATTCGCATGGGAAACGTTTGTAAGGAAATTAATTAAAAAAGAAACTATTGTTACATCATAAACAAAATATATGTGCCGATGTGTTGTAAAAAAGTCAGCTCTATAGCTTCAGCAGATTTCGAGAAAATAATTTAATATTCTGATGATAGAAAGTTGCGCACTAATATCACTTTAAAATCATAATGCGATAAGAGTTTTGTTATGTAATATTAGTTAGGCCTACAGTTAAAACATAAACCTAGGTAACTCTGCTTTATACTATAATATTGTTTTGATTAGTTAATTGATTACTTTTACAAGGCAAAAATACCATCAATATCAATTTCAACTTATCATGTCATACTCAGTCTCTTTCCTTGAAATATCACTTTTTTATGAATGATGTGTTTCATTCACTTAGTACAGTATAAACTACTATGGAATATAAGGCTATGTGATTGGCATTCCTTTTTTTAAGTAGGTTATTTTATGTCGCTTTATCAACATCTTAAGTTAAATATTCCTTCTTAAATCTTTATTACGTTATTAACGTTTATAACACAACTGCAATATCAAGAAATTGGTGTAAATACTTTCGTTTTACAAACAATGTAACTTAGATAATATTAAATAGAAACGAGCCATGTAAAAATAACATAAAATTTCACGTTCCCTTCGAAGTTTGCACTCCACTGTCTTCTTAATGCAACAGGCTGCTTTTCTTATACATAATCCTTCCTCCTTCTATACCTAGCGCTTGATGCCCGCGTACCACGTCAAGGTCAGAAAAATGCGCTTGCTCTGACATCACTGGTCTATCACCTTCACCTTTCATCTGTGTACACTGATTTGTTCTAGATTATTACATAGATATTTTTATAGGCCTACCCTGTTTCTACTAGCCACATTTTATATGAAAATGAAATATATCTCTTCATATTCATTTTGTGTTTAATTCAAGCCAGTAAATAAACGTAATGGAATGTTAAACAAATTGCCGTTATGTGTGAAGTGAAATATTCTTGGCTAAAAGTTATTTTTGAAACAATTTCTTGCCATATAAAATTTGAATTTGTTTTGCGGTACGTATTGTAATGTATGAGACTAGCTAAATAATTTATATACGTAGATGTGACTTGTCTGTGGTTGGTATGACAACAAGGGGATTCCATCGGTTGGAGATATGGTTTATTGAAATGAAGCAAGAAATATAACCCAGGGATGGAAGAAGCTACTTCATCCGATGCGGCAGGGAATGACATATTGCACTGTTCACCACAGACGAGCTCCTGCACACGAAAGTCGTCTTCACTTCCAATATGACGACGCGGTATTGTAAACATGGCGAGCCTCTCCGCCTACGGTTTTTGTTACACTTATATTTTACTATGTTGAAGGGTTGCATTATGTATACCATTTCTAGAATGTCTCCCCACGTATTATCCAAGTTGACGTCACTCCAATAGTAATACCCACATACGCATGATCATCTGTACACGAATGCAGTAACGGTGACTGAATGGTTGTTTACTCCAGTAGAAAAAAGAAGGTCGTAACTTTTCAATGGTAACTAATTTAGAATTTTAAGCAAAGTCTTTAAATTTATCGTTTCCAACATTTCTCTACCATTCACAGATTACAGGAATCGTAGTAGGTCATAAGGGGTTGCCTGATCTATTGGATTTTTATTCAAGGCTAGCTATTGTAGCCAGTGTGTCTATAGCTACAACTGTGATAAAATTGAACATGTAAGCAATTATTGTCAATAAAGCATTACATGTAAAAGTTTATAAAATGTACTCTACGTTATTAAAATTTTGACCTATGTAGAGCGTATTTCCACTGAAAGGTCTCCGCTAACTTTAACTGTCAATTAGTAACAAATAGCTACATTCTACATGTAACGAACCTCACAGAAAACGATTTGTTAAACTGATGAATATCCCGCGATACGTTAAAATGGTAAGGAAAGTGCAATAAAGCCTACAATATGCAAAATTGTCACGATAAAAGGCGTTCAAGACCGAGCTATTTGGCTGAGACGGTAGCGTTTGGAAGTTGGATTTGGGAGGTCCCGGGTTCAAACCCGCTGACCGACCAATCTGACTGGACTTTCTCATGGTTTTTCTCAATAACGAAGGATAATGACGGATTGGAAATTTACATGCCACGATTCATCACCGCCTCAATCAGCAACATCATAAATGTTAACATAGGCATAATAATAATAATAATAATAATAATAATAATAATAATAATAATAATAATTTGCATTTCAAAGATAATAATAGTACACTTTTGGTTGGCACTCTCGATGAAGCAAAAGCTTGTGGAGTTTACATTGAATAATTGAAAAGTAATAATACAAGTTTAAACCAACACTAAAATATTTATTTATAATGACTATTATATTTTTACTACGTCACACTACTTTCGACCAATAAAATGGTACGAAAGGACGTCTTACAACCAATCATGGCTGCTTATCGCACAATTTTATCGCGTCCCTAGCATTTGTTTAATTTTATTGCATCCCTAGCATTTGTTTATTTTTATCACTACCCTAGCATTTGTTTCTTTTTTTGCCAACATTTCAAACTGCACTGGTCTGAACGTCAAAAAAAAAAAAAAAAAAATCAGAAAATTACAAACCACTTCAGTCGATGCACAGCACTTTCAAGTATGACTCGCATAGGCATTCAAGAACAAGAATTAATAAAGATCACTGGTCATATATGAAGAGCACCATTCGGAAATCCTGAATAAGTTGAGGGATACACCATGTACATAAACGAGTTCCCTTCTTTTACGCACACGTCCAATATAACATCAACTGAACCATCAATCACTAAAACATTCAAATTTGAAAATTGTACTTTCAATAATTGTTTCTTTTAAAATTATTCATGTTTATTTTTCATTTCATCATCGTTAATTAAAACGTTTCTTGTTTATTTCATCATCCCTAATTAAAACTTTTCTAACACTTGTTTATATTATAGCTTCTGCTATATGATATTATGGATAGTCACATATCAGGGATTGTTTAATACTAAGATTTATTGAAAATCATCTGTGAAGTGACGTTGATTACTGGGATCCGGATGATTGAAGTGGAATGCAAATGTTTTAATAAAAATGAAACTGAATCAACAAAGCCTTCTTGACTGGTAACAGTCCACAGAGTTCAATGATGATTCCATAGTTGGCACAACTGATACAGGTAACAAGAAAACATAATCATAAAACACTACTGCCATGTAGCGTAATGTTGAGATGGTACAATAATACATTTGAAGGAAGTTGTATTTTCGTAAGCCAATTAATATTTTATTGTATTGGAGTACTTTGTTACTTCTAATCTTTATATACTTTCTTCTAATCGTGTAATAGTCAATTAAATCCCACTCGAGTTTTGATTTTCTCTAGATAAATCAAAACCTCTAGTGAGATTACTGTTGATAATACAAGAAATACAATTAAATTATATCAAATACACAGAAGAGTAGGTTAACTGGCCCATTTAAACAATAATAAAGTAAAATGAAAAAGTATTAAATAATACAATTGTAAAATAAATACGAAATATAGTGCAATAGTATAGTGGAGTAATATATTATGCACAGTTTCCCTGGAAAAGGATGAGACGATTGAATATTCCTAAGTCTCAGATGTAAGACACTGCGCATGATCGGAGACCAGAGCACCGATACACAAGATAACGAATATTGAGTTACTTAAATTCAGGCTATTTGGTTTGTTACTAGCATCGTTCCGAAATTCAATTAAAAAACTGCAAAAAATATGATAATATTACGTAAATAAAAGATAAATATATACATAAATCGTGTAGTTAAATCGACAATGGACCTTCATGACTAGATCGACACTCCGCACAGAAAGGAAAGCTTTCATGTCGTTTCCATAGCTCAGACGGTAAGACTTCTGCGTGTTGTGTAGAAGAGTGCGAGTTCGATTCTTAGTCTACACAACAATTTTTGTTTTGTCTAAATAACGTTGAAATAGCTAAGTCACGTTGAAATATAGTTTTACAAAGTCCTGAGATTAAGTGTTAATGATCGCAAACAATACAAAATTACAAGTTATAATATTATAAACGTTAATCTAATGAATGCATTTATACACACACATATATACAATGTAAATGCATATATATTAAAAACTAACAATTAAAATGAAATTAAAAAAATATATAATAATAGACAAACTTTTACAAAGGTTTAGAGTCCTTAGGCTATGTCATTTGTTGAGTAATTATTACAATAATTTATTAATAGCTTTCCCATATGTGTAAGAAATGCACTCGCAAAAAACAATTTTTGTTAAAAGTATGGCTTTGGATTATTTCATTCTCACCCCTGCAGTTAATTTTAACTATTTTATCTACGTGTTTGCATTCAATTTTATTCATGTTATGATTGAATGTATAAGCACTGTTGCAGTTATTGACTAATTACATATATTAATAATAATTATTAAATACATCTGTTAAGTAACCAATTGCAGTATCTTTTGCAAAATCTTGAATGTTTAAGTTGTCAATAATATTTCTGTACTATATACTATAATACGTTAAAAGAATTTGCAATAGATTTGGGATCCTCTACTTTATAATCATTGGTTTTAATGAAAAAATATTTTCTTTCTTAGGATATCTACAAGTTTAAATTTAATAATATTACGAATAGGTTTAATTGCATTATCTGAATTTTGTACTTTTCTACTCAAATATATTCTATTTCCCTCTTTCATAATTTTTGATAAATTACACTGTACTTCTTGCAGTATTTAAGAACATGAAGATTACATTGCAACTCATTACATATAGATTCTTTTTTTTTTAATACATGAGATTTTGAAGTCCCTGCGTTATCTACATGTTTTAACTTTTGAATTTTTTCACAACATTGAGTGGAGAACATCCACTGAAGTGATTATGAAATTAAGTGAAAAATTCAATATATTTACTCTTAATATCAGTAGTACCAGTATCATATATGTTTTTCCAAGATTCATTTTGTAGACATAAATGTAAATAATCACTAGATACAGCAATTACGATCCTTTCTTAGTTTTTAAATTAATATTTTGAAATTGTTCAGTGACATTGGAAACACATAGGATTTGTTTATCATGATCAGACAAGCCATTGATTATAGGTTCTGTCGAATAGGAATTCAGTCTAATTCTGTGTACAAAACGTTTATCAATAGCTGTGTTACTTCAGCTTGTATGCTATGGGAAAATGACCCTACGAATAAGGTTTCCAGTTTCAAGGAGTGAATTTAATTTACTTTTACGGAAAAGTTCCGAGAGATAATCTAGGCTATGTTTATGTCACTACAGATCACAAATTCCATATTAGATTTCTAAAGTCTTTTCTTTACAAATTCAATGTTGGCTATAAATATTAATAAATAATGTAAGAAATATGAATGATTGTAGTTATAAGTCTGATTTACATTATAAAAAGCAAGAAGTTACATTCCTCGGCAAGATTCGAACTTTCGATGTTTGGTTTTGTCGTCCAACGCACAACCACGGACCTATTCAATGCTTATGTTAATAACATACAATTTAGCTGTAGCAATGTGGTGTCATAACTTGGGGTTTGTTTATTTAATGTAATTAGATTTAATTTGAAGAGACCTTTTATTCGACATATTACAAGAAAAAAATATTCCAAATTTGCTATTCCAAAATATAATAGAAATCTACACGGACAGCAAAATAAGTGTCAAAATAAATAACTGTTTATCCGAAAGAAAATTAGTTAATAATGGATTTCGACAAGGTTGTCCACTATCACCAACTTTATTTAATATTTATATAAATGAAATTATTTTAAAATGGAACCAAATCTACACATCAGGAATCAAAATAACCAGTGCTCTAACATTAAATACCTTACTCTATGCCGATGATCAAGTCATAATTTCCAATTCAGAGGATAATTTACAAAGAGGATTGTATACATTAAATGAAATATTAAAAGATTTTGGGATGGAAATTTCAGCACAAAAATCAAAAGTAATGGCATTTTTAGGACAAGACCCTGTGAGAAGTAAGATAATACACAATAACCAATGCCTCGAACAAGTGCAAAATTTCAATTATCTGGGTTGTGAAATATCTTATCAAAATGAAAAAGATGTGAACAAGAAAATTACCAAATTTACACAAATTCTAGGAATAATAAACAATACATTAAAAGCTAAATTAGTACAAAAATCTACAAGAATAAAAATATATAATACACTAGCATTACCCACCCTTCTATACGGAAGCGAGATTTGGACATTAAAGAAAAAAGACATGAACAGAATCAAAGCACCGGAAATGAAATTTTTCAGGAGAACAGCAGGATATACTCTTTTAGACCGAAAAAGGAATGAAGAAATTTTAGAACAATTAGAAGTAGAGTCAGTAGAAGAAAAAATCACCAGATACAAATTCAATTGGCTAGATCATGTAAGAAGAATGGAAAATTCAAGAATCCCAAAAATTATGATGCAATATAAACCTAGAGGACATCGTCGACCAGGAAGACCGTTAAGAAGACTGCTAGATGGGGCCGAAACAGGTCTACAGAGGCCTAATTCGTGAAGGATGATGATGATGATGATGAGATTTAATTTGATTAGTTTCGCAATAATTGGACTTCCTGTTACATCCTGTTATTTAGATATTTAATTTAGGGTTGATTTATTAACTCTTACTATGCAAGAGATGCCTCTTATTTCAATAATTCTATATCATGTTAAATAGTCATTGTCTACACTAAAGTATTATCGTCATCTCTCATTTCTCATCGTAATGGCGAACCGACGTGACATGAGACAGCGAGTTATAGCTCTAGTTGAGGCTGGATATGGGGCTAGATCTGCTGGCCGTTTGGTCGGTGTTCCTGGAAGTACAGCCGCGAGATGGGTTCATCGTTACCAAAATTTTGGGGAGGTCGAAAATCGCCCTATTCCTGGGCGTCCGCGGATTTCTTCATTGGAAGAGGATGCTCTTTTATTCGAGACAGTTCGACAGGACCCCTTTCTGACTGCTAACGAAATAAGAGCAGCATCTAACTTTCCCGGCTCTTCACGGACTGTGATCAGCAGGTTGAGGAACCGCGGTATTAGGAGCCGGAGGGCTGCGCAAATGGAAATATTGGGGGAAGCACAAGCTGTCGACCGTCTTGCCTTCGCTACCAATCGGGTGGATTTCGATTGGAGAAATGTAATTTTCTCCGACGAAACAACCATCTCGAGTGATTACGAAGGTCCTGTCCGTGTCTATCGTGAGGATGGTCTCCGACATGATCAGCGCTATGTGCACCGACGTGAAAGATCGGGGCGCTTTAGCATATCGTGTTGGGGGTGGATGTCTTACGATGGACGTGGCGTTATAGAACGCATCGATGGCCGGTTTAATGCGGAAACTTACGAGCACATTCTGGAAAATATATTCCTTCCCTCCGCCCGAGAACGTTTTCCCGAAGGAATATTGCTGTTCCAGCAGGATAACCATCCCGTGCACTATGCTGCAAGCATTCAAAGATGGTTTCAAAGGAGACCCGAGATCGAAATCATTAATTGGCCTCCGAAGTCACCTGATTTGAATGTCATCGAAAATTTATGGGCGGAATTGAAAAAGAGAAGGATAGCCACCTATGCCCACCGACGCCCTCGAAATCGAGACGAATTGTGGGATCAAGTTGTTGACACCTGGGAAGATCTCGCCGGGGATCAGAACTTATTCCACAATCTCGTGACATCCATGCCGGATCGACTTAGAGCTGTAATAGAAGCTGATGGCATGTGGACAAGATTTTAAGTTAACAGGTCTCTTTTTGTTTCTTATGATTTTTGTTTGAGGAAGAATACTTTTAACTTCCAAGTAGGATTTATTTTTTTTGACGAGGTTCAGCCCACTTGTAAGACCCAGAAATTGGGCATACATTATTCCATATTTTTCGACAAATTAGACAGTCGAGGAACTCTGAACAAATTAATTACACCTCAATAAAAAAAAAGTTTTACCTGGGATCGATCACGAGACGTTTCGGTTATACAATGGAACCGGCACGCTACTATATGAGCTACCGAGACAAGACAGTGATAGCAGCAGTCCAGAATGTAGATCCCTTAGCAGGCATTTGCCATTCGGTACAGTGAAGCAATGATATTTTGGGACTCGAGCTATGTTGTGAAATCCTGGCCTTAAATGGCAGTCTTCTTCGTGATCCTTATTCTGGTCCTTGTCCTTGTTGTGGTCCTTGTAACAATTCTTGTACTATCTGTCATGTTATGTATCCCTACGTCGATATCGAGTGAACCGCGCTGTAGAACTTTAACTTCCGACGAAGAATCGTCTCATTCTTTTTCAGGGTAACTGTACATCAATGATAACACTAGCCTGCGAATTTCAACTTTGTGTTTGTTGCCTAAAGTAAATAATGTGATTTTATATAATGTCGACGTGCTGAATTCGAATTTTCAATCCGTTTACTTCTATCACGTCAGATTTGTTTGCAAAGTCACTTTAAATGTATTGTATAATTACGTGAATTTCATCAAAAACTTTTTCATTTCACTTTTTTATTTCAAATGCAAAAGGAATATTTAAAAGACAGAACTTGCTGCAATTATGTGTATGGTTGTTCATACATGTCACTAGAGTGTTTTTGCTTTGTTTTGTCTTGTTTACTTTACTATTGGATGTATAAATTAGCACAATGTATCACATAAAAAATTACACCACTTGCTTCTTAGTTGAGAAAGTCCTCCTGCTCCTCTTTCTTTTATGTTTCTCTTCAGGTATTTCACGCTTTAACATCCAACAATAATCAGAAAGCATACTGATGTTCCAGCGTCCCTGGTATCTCCTTTCGAACTCCTGCAGATCCTTGTGAAATCGTTCATCTTGCTCTTCGCTCAAAAATCCTAGATTTTCGGGGAAAAAATCTAGGTGAGAAAACAGAAAATGAATGTTGATACTCATGTTACAACAAAGTTCTTTGTATGCTTCAAGCATGTTAGGCACAATGTTTCGGTAATTAGGACCCTTCTTGTTACCAAGAAATTTTAAAACAAATTCACAGAAAGATATCCATGCTGCTTTCCCCTTTTCATCCACAGTGTTTTAAATGCTGCATCAGACATCTGTTTTCTTTAGTCAGGACCATTGAATATATATTTTCTTTAATTTGCTTCAGATAGTAGTGGAAATTTCTCACATATGTACTTGAAACAGTCTCTTTCCTTGTTTAAAGCCACGTTCAGCAGCACCCGACTCTGGTAGACAGTCACTGTCACTCGTCACAATTTCCCTCACTACTACATCAGACTCAAATGAAAACTATTCAACATTTTCTAGTCGCACAGTGATTGGTACATCAAGCCCATGGGGTACAGGTAAAATGGCTGACCGAATAACTGGATACACGATATGCTTTTTATTTTTAGAATCGTACCCTTCACATCACACGAACAGAAGTAGCAGTCATTACTATGGTTCAACTGCTCTCTCCAAGCCATAGGTACTCCAAAAGATGGCAATAGTCTTCTGCCGTTGATCCAATGATGAAGTTCTTCAATGCATACTCTACATACTTTGTGTGGTGTCCAAGCTTTGCTTTGGTCTCCAAGTTTGATTCCAAAATAGGCATGGTATGACTTTTTCACAAAATCTGTAATATTATACCTCTGCTTAGGCAATGTGTATATCCTACATAAGTTATATAACAAAAATGGTCTGGATTATTTATACATCCTCGATGCAACATGGTAAATACTTTCTTACTAAAAAAACTCTCAACTTTCTACTCCACAATAAAGCTTCAAAAACTGATTTCGTTTCGTTTCCAGGTGAAACACAGACTATTGAAATGTGAGAGAAACTAGACGAGTTGAGTTGAGTTGAGTCTCTCACCAAGGTATGGCTGACATTTCTATCTCCCGCAAAAAAAGATTATGGCAAGGCTGCACGTTATTTCACCCTAACTTCCTTATACGCTTGCAACCTCTATCAGCTAAGAAACATCTGTTATCCTTGATTTTCAATATAAAAATCTTAAAAATATGTTCAATATATTTGGTTTTCATATCTTAACATACTAAAACTACAGTTGTTAGAGTATTATAGTTTAAATAATTACTCTATAAATTGTCGTAATATATTATAAGAAAAAAAAAAATGATACGTTATAGGAACTTTCTGGCTCCGAATTTGACTTCAGCATGCTAAAATACCCTAAAACATACAAACTTTGGAGGCAGTAATTTCATCGCAGACTAGTGTAATTTATTTCTACTTCATTTATTGAATTTTGAAAGATTCCCAACATAAATGTTTCTTACAAATGGATGTCATATTCTTTTGATAGCTTACCGATGGACCTTAATGTATGCAGAACTTTGGACGTTTTAGAACGCTGAACCTCATTGCATGCTGGACCTAAATATGTGCTGGATGACTTCATTTTGGGACTTCTTCTCTGTTGGACTAAACTAATGACGGACATTAAATGTATGACAATTATCACTGTAAATATGGATATTATGTTAATGTTGACTTCTTTCGATGGTCATTATCTGTGGGAATATTTATAGCTGGATCTAAGATTTTTCCCAATAAAAACAACAGTAGGCAGAAAACGTGATATGTGTCAGTGATTCCGTATATTGCCTTGCAAATTAGTATGCATTTGACGATTTTTTTCCCCGTGCTCGTTGCTCGCAACCGCAGAAAAAATTCAGATGGGAATGCAGAAAATGGAATTTGGGGTACATATTGTATCAGCTCATTACTTTAAATGCCGTTAACATATTTTCCACCAATTCTATATAGTTCTCTGCTCTAAAATTTCCAATGAAATTTAAGCACGCATGTTCCAACTAACGCAAAGCCATTTTATCGGTTTGGGTGAATTTTTCCTAGAACAAAGGGTCCCGATGACTGTACGGATTTCAGTAACAATAAAAATGTCCTCTTTCAGTTTTCCTTCACTCAACCCTGAAAACATGTAGTCCTCTGCCCGTTTGTTCATTGCTTTAACAATGTACTTCATTAAGCCTAACATGACAGGGTGGTAAATTCTGTTAGGATCTACAAGTGGCTGACATTTCAAGCTTATTTCTACTGTAACTAATTTTTTTCCCAAAGGCTAATTTTTTTTACGTTTTACTGATCCTTCTCCCGACTGTCCCATATAAAAACAACAAAACTTCCTGTATTCTGCTTGAATCCCAATTATAAATATATTTATTTTCATGTTTGACATTTACATTTCACAGCTATCAGGAGAATATTCATTTTCTGACATTTCTCATATTCATAGCAGCCACTGAGCCACTGATATCGAGATAAAAATATTTCCGTTATGTCTTTCAGATTTAGAGGTGCCTCTGAAGAGATGAGACATAATCAGGATTATGTTCCCTGCCTATCTGGGACACGTCTATTTACATCAGACGCTTTCTATAGATCAATGCTTTTCCCAGCTGGAAAGATAGCCTATTCCTTGAAGTCCATACTTAATAGTTCACATAATCATTTTTGAGGTTTAGATATCGTTTATCTCCGATTGTTAAATGGCATCTTCCGAATTCTAGAAACTCAAAATTAGTCTGGAGTGAAAGGAGATTGAGTCTCGGGGGAAAGATTCGACTTTTCATTCTTCGAAGTCAATTGAAGGGTTGAGAGCCATAGTGGGCCAAGCGCCATATATTAAAAACGTAGAAAACAAGGATTAAAATTAAGTTTTTACCATAACTTAATGAAACATATAGCAAGTACAGTAATATAAAGTATTACACATTGAAACTAAATATATGTCAATCTTTATTAAACTGTGGTGCTCACTTAACCTTAATCCTTGCTTTCTCCGTTTTAATAAATGGCGTTTAGCTCTGAACCCTTCAATTTTTTAGGTGGCTTAGGAATCGGAAGAGGATCTCAACAGTCAACAAGCCTCATGGCTGAGACCAAATCTTGAAAAATTATGAATTTTTTTTTTTTTGAAGGAAATCCAGAAGTCTTAGTTATACACATACAGTATTCTTACGACATATTTTTTTTTTCTCTTCATAATATCAGGATGACTAATGGTTTTGTAGTATGAGTGAAATTTAACCAAATTTTCAAATATCGGCAATATATTTTACAATAAAATAGTATCTCTATCGTTTGTGCACATTCGCCGATATACTTCGTAAATGAATTTCTTATATCTCGGTGAAAGTCCGATTAATATTTGTTTTGAGGCACGTAAGCAAAGAAGGTCGTACAATTTTCACACTGACGCGTAAGAAAGGGCTTAATAAAATTTCTCTTTCTACTACTACCTGAAGTAAAAAGAAGCGCTCTTCGCTGATGGCAGTCCCTAATTTGCTATGCTATTGGCCGTTAGGATTTGGAAATTTCAGAATCAAAAGTTGGAATACCTCTGAATAGAATATTAAATTAATCGTTTCCAAGCGTACGAGTTTTGAGATATGCTTCAGTTTTAATTTAATTCGTCATTTTTTCTAACGAATGAAACGAAATTAAAATGTAACAGGTGACTTATATAATCAATTGGATTTCGAGAAACGTCTTTATTCATTTATGTAATAAATGTTAGGTAAGAATGGGTTAAATAAATATTACTACTGGCAGGATGAATATATTGTAATGAATGGATGGATGGATAGATGGATGGATGGATGGATGGATGGACGGATCTTTTAAGTTGAATTTTGACGTAGTCGATTTATTGGAGTGTATATTTTGCCAGAACCCCCTCATTCAAGGAGAGGGTCTTTTTAAATACGTACAGTAAATAGGCTGCATATCGTAAATCAGGACTGGCAATTGGCTTCCCGTATCAGCGTTTTACCCGTACGAGCAAATTAAATCAAGTTTGTTCCCTCGCGAACAGGACTGCTATCCCTCTCTAAGGTAGCGGTGAAGGGGAAAGTAGACAGTTTTGTACAAATCAAGGGTGGAATATTTACTACGTATCTCCATTAGAGTCCTGCAAAACCGGTTGAAAACCGAAGAAACTTACATAGCGCTACTGAACGCCTGGCGTTATAGCCTAGGCAGTATGCGAAGTACATCTGCTTGGGTACTGCCTCAATATTCGGTTTAACGAGTATTCCTGTTGATTCGATCTCTCTGTGGGTGGACGGCTCTGGCGTATAAAATGATCACAGTGAACCATCCAGATATTATAGCTGCGGATAATCAAGAGGAACAAACAGCATGCAGCGTGAAACTACAGACGTTGTAAAGAGTAGCCTAAATTGTAGAAAAAAACTTTCGGTATCAACAAATTACCAAGGTTGTAATTTTTGCTTACACTAGAAAACTGAATTAGGCCTATAATATTACAATAATGACACACTTAAAAACAGTAAACTCGATCAATAGTAAAACTAAAACAAAAATAACTTTATATCTTCTGAAACCTACTGCAACCAAAGCTTTCTGTATGTTTACTATGACTAGAATCATAAACGTTATATAGGTTTTCCATTCATTTAAGTGAATCTTATCGCCCCGTACAAACTGCAGGGTTATTTCACTTCTACCCTGTATATGAATAGCTACTGTTTTGGAGGAATGCATTTTGAGTTAATAATTATTTAATTTTATGTTTTGTGATTAATTGTAATTCTATTTTGGATTTATTTACTTGTTATATCTCACATTATACATTATGCTCATTTCATTTTCTACATAATAAATTGATAGAAAGATCACCAAACAACTCTATCCTCTCTAGCAACACTTGTGAAACGAATATTTGCCATTCCATGAATAAGTGTTTCCACCGAGCGTAACTTTAGACTAGTAAAACAGATTTATTAGTACATAAACACAAGAAGTCAACTCTGATCATGTAGTCTATGATAATAGGCCCTAATAATAATTGTGAACATCAAATAGTTGATATTAGCACGTTTGTAATAAAATAATTCTTTCAATGACACTTGTTTTCTCTGAAGTAGATATTTTCTATACAGAATGATTTGTTTCTAAACCTTGCTATTCTTTTGTTATTCGTAGTTTAGAAATGTGTAAATTATACTTATTTTGTACAGAACGACAGCCATTGGGAGCCAAAGTAATCGTATTGTTGAAAATAACATTATTGTTTATCTTTTTAAATTGATTTCTTAATAAATAATATTGCAACTGATTAGAATAATTAAGAAGCATCCAACTATTGTTTTAGAGGTAGGCCTATACATTTTTTTTAGTTTAAAGTACAAACGTCATAATGGACTTATGTACTTATTTCCTATTTTGTTTTATAATGAATTGTAATTATATTTTTGAATATGTTTACATTATGATATTTCACATTATACATTACGTCTATTTCCTTCGATGTCACTGTGTCCATTGTTCATTTATTTGTTACTAGTCAAATTACTGCAAGTTCGAAATACAAAAATAAATGTATTAAAGTGTCAAATTATTTGTATTCTATTTCAAGCAAACATATTTTTGTAATTAAACAAAATAAATATCCTTCAATATTATTACTCTGTTTGTATACTGACAAAATGTTCAAGAGTTATTGCATGATGAAATGTACATGGTGTTATTTGGAGATTGTATTTTCTTCCTCCTTACCATTTCTTTCTGTGTGAGATTTGTGTTCTAAATAATTCGCGATCTTACATGAATTTATGTAATATCGATCATTAGGTTAAACAAATCGAACAAGATTCAGTCAATATGTGACGAGAAATAGTTACGACGTAATCAAATGATGAAGTTATGACTATACTGTTTAACACTGGTATAGAAAAACGCCAGCTATATAGCGTTTATTGGTAAGAAAAATATACATGGCTTGTGCACGTCTTGTTCTGTGAAAAACTATAACATTGTTTAACATATCTATAAGCAACTTTCATTAGTAAAACTCTGAAAGTTTAAAATATAAAGTTACTGCAAGTTCAGAATAATAAAGAAAATATATGTGCTATAGTATCGAATGAACTGTAAGAATACTTGCAAACACTTTTTTTTTCAATAAGACAGTGTAAATTTACTTGTTACTCCGGTTGTCTACTCGAAAAACGTCAGTTTCATGTAAATGCGCCTGATGTTCTGTCTACTCTGCAATACATCAGGCGTAACCTCTCGACAACCGAGTTATTCGGCCCGATGTTCATCGTAGCCGGTTGAGCTCCGACCGGTCGAATCTAAATCGGTTGTGTGCTTAGTTTTGCAGGTCTCTAATCTCCATGGATGTCGCAAAGCAGAAACCTGGAACTGAGTTTAACAATGATTGGAAATTGTTATTCTTTTTTAAAAGAATCAAAGTAGGGAAATGGACAATATCTTATTTGTAAAAAACACATCAATTGCAGAAAAAATAATTTAAAGCGGCATTATGATGTGTTTCATGCTGAAAAATATAAATATAGTATCGTTAGAGATGAATATCTATCGCAATATTTTTTTTATTTAATTTACACGAAAATCGTGTATTCTATCTAAATACGATAAAGGGAAAAAATCTCTATTACACTCTCTATTAGTAGCCTATTAATAGAAATTAAAATGCTATGCGATGTAATTATCCACAACGGCGACGTTAAACTTTTCGCATTTTTTTCGAAAACTGTAAACTTCCCACCGATATGGTATTACACATTTTTGTTATAGCCTACTCAAAACGATCATTTCTCTCTGAAAATCTGCAGGATTATTTCATTCTATATAGCTCTTTCCGAGAAATGATGTTCACAAAACTACATTTTGATTTATTTGAAAGAGCCTAAATCAAAATCAATGAATCGATTCAGTTTCCGGTAGTGACCCCATCCAAAACCCCGGATTTGCAGGTCCTGCTACCATGGAGCCATGCTTTGTAGACGGGTTTGAAGTGAATAATAAAGGCTCTGTTTTCAGCTGTCCAAATTGAATACGCGTGTAATTACAGGAGTGACATCGTTAGTACGCGTTAATCATAGACGCAGGCCGTCAGTTCTCAAATGTATCCGTTTTCATTTCCCGACAGTTTCGTTTCCCTCATTTTTAAACCCCTCCTCTGCCACGGTAGATCAGTTTTGTAGCTTCTCTCTCTTTCTATCTTAAACTCGATTACATATCGATTATGTATATAACTTCTATTATTTTTTTCTCAAATTCTCGCGCTTTACAGCTCAGATCGTATTTCGGTTATGTATACCTCCTGTATTTCTCTCTTTATCACTCTAACTATACCTCATTTTCGGTCATTACCTCATTCTCTTCAAATTCATTTTCTTATCTCCCACTAGACATCAATTATTTACCTCTCCTTTTCTTGTCCCTTTTGAATCCTGTATACCCTATCATGCATCGATTATGTGCATCGCATCGTTTACTTTCCATTCCGTAGTCCACTCTCAATATCGCTCTCACTTTTCATTGAGTATACCAGCTTTCCTACTCTAACACATATTCAGTGTCTTCCACTATGTACTGCACTCCATTCTGTTACCCGTAAATTCTGTCACTCTCTCTCACTCTCAATTTCACAGTCGCACGCTCATACTATATCGGTATGTGCCTCCATCACCGCTACCCACTCTCCTTTACTTTCATTGTTTCGTCACTCTCATTATTATCACTCTCTCTCTGACTCACTCTTGAGAGAGAGAGAAATAACTCGTCCGGCTTTAATTAAGGATGACCACGAGTATCCTGAAATTAATAGGAAATAAATATAATTAATTAAATATGAATATTGTTATAAAATAAAATATAATAATTAAGCATCATTGATTATCAATTATAAAATAAAATCTTAGAAGATGACTATAAAATTATACTTATAAATAAAAGATTTTATTTAAAATTATCATATCCTTAATTAAGGCCTTCTGAGTGGTATAAATGAATCTGTATAATCTGCAGGGAATCTTTAAGAATTTGCGAGATGATTTTTTGAATTTCAAAAGATGATATTGATTGTTTTAAAAATTTATACGTAAATTTTGGTAAAGAACTCCCAGCACCAAAAAATGAACCTATCACTGACCAATTGAAGAGAGGGATGTTATACTTGGCACAAAAGTAAGGAGTACAAGGTTCATAAATGGCCCTCTTTTCCTGATCAACCCCATGAGCTTGGTTTAGATCTGTCTCCATGCGTATAGTTGGATCTATGATAATAGCCTTTTGTTGTTGCCTGTTTATTGCTATTATATCCGCTCTTCTGTGGGAGTCGTCTTCAGAAATGCAGTGTACCTCTTCATGAACTTCCCAACCCTTGTTCCGAAGAAGACAGGCGATAGCTCCACGGACTCTATGATGCCTGTTGTTACGCAATAACTCTTCTTTCCGACAAAATCACAACACTTGGCCAATTAAGAACTCATTCACAGGTTATGACATTTAGGGCCAGTTATATAGGCTAATAATATTAATCTCAAATCTGACAATGAAATTAGCCTCTGGTCAAGTTGAAACTATTATTATTATTATTATTATTATCATTATTATTATTATTATTATTATTATTATTATTATTATTATTATTATTATTGTATAAGCAATAATTAAAGAACATTTTATTTAGATTTAACATCAATTCTAACTGGTGATATTTATTTTGTCAGTTAAAACTAGTTCCACTTGGTTAACTAGGCATTAGAGATGATCAAAACTAACTGCCGCTCTCGCTCGCTGTGTTCGTTGCATTTGTCTTTCGAGTCTCGACTCGTCACTCCCGCGCGCCTCGATTCTCGCTCATCACTCCCGAAAGAGCACCCGGTCAGCGTGGAAAGACTTTGCAACCCCGATCAACATACATCATTGAAACAAACAATATTATAAATGTTTAAATAAGACAAAAAGATAAAAAATAACAGTGTCTTAGATATCAAAATATTTCGGTTCTACCTTATATTACCTATGTTTATATAAATAGAAAAAAAAACAATTCTCAAATAAATTTGCATTTCTAAGAAACACAAAACATAATGTTAATATCATTTTACTTGAGATTGCACACATGATCCAAAAAATTCGAAAAGAAAATTCCCAGTCTTTCAACAAAGGCCCAGTAATTAAAGTCTGAGGAACGGACCATTATACACCGAAAGTCAGAGATGGTGCTTCAAATAGGCCATTTGATAGTTCATACACACATAACAGTTGCCAAAGCAGATAAAAGTTGAGTCAGATACAAGCAACTGAGGAAATTCAAGGCTGCTTGACGTTCGGGACTTTGGGAGTGATCAATCTCACAACCAGTCCCCACGTCAACGACGCGACGTACACAACACTGTCGCTCGGGTCCTCGGCCTTGCGGGCGCCATCAGTCCTGCCCTCTCGATCGTTGTTCATCTCTACTATGTATATTCTATATCAACATAATTAATGGCAAAATGATGTGTGAAGTTTATCTCAATTTTGTATTAAATATATTTCCTTAATTTTTATACAGAAATATGCGCAAAAAAGTTATAGTACATTGTTGAATAAGTTGAAATTTCAGATTATGATAATAACTGGTTTTGCATTTCTCTTTGTATGGCTCATAATACCCTCGCAATTCATACAGTTTCTTAACAGGAATTTGTCATTCAATTGTATTGTTTACAATAGTATATTTTCACTTCGGCTTCAGTTGGAAAAGAATAATCTACCGTGTTTGAAAATTATGGAATCAATTCCATAACAAGCTTATTATTAACTACATAATAATGACAAAATAACATGGTAGATGCATAAATTAGTTTAAGAAATTCTCGAAGTTTTCATTGACACGTTGTAAACACTCAATTTGAGAGCTCATTGTCACACGACATACGGAAACATAATAGTCAAATTCTTGCCACACAATCTCCAATATACCTCTGTTTATATATTCAATCGCAGCAATGATTCGATGTCTTATTTCTTCAAGATCTTGGGATAAAGTGTCATATAAACTACATCCTTCACATACCTACAGAGAAAGGAAGTCATACTGCGTCAAGACTGGTAACCTGGGAGGCCTTAGACCAGAGCACGTCCAAGCCAACGATGTGGTAGATGGTCAGTTCCGAAAAGTCTAAGAAACAAGCTTCGTAACATTGTTACTCAATTTGTTTTTGTAAATTGCAGAACGTGAAGCGATTCACATTATGGAGTTGCCATTTTTCAACAGCGTCTTCATTAGTAACAGAAATAATAAGTTTTCTGAAACTTAGAACTTGAAACTTTGACAGTTGACTATGAAATGACGTGTATCATGTTAATTTCTTATGAATACTTAATAATAATCATACAAAAATCATATAAAATATTACCGTCATTTTGAAACACCGTATATTATGCACTCCTGGATTTATAATCTGCAGCAATTTGTTTTCAACCCTACTCCTTTTGTTTAGAAATAAAATAATCTTTCTTTTTTATCCTCTAAAATTTAAACTCTGATTGAGAACAATTTTAATCAACATCCCTTCTCAACTCTCTGTTGAAAAATACACTTCCGCGAAAATATGGAAATCTAGCCTATATTTTACGAATTCTCATTATTTATATTAATTGCGCATGAAGAAAAAGTAAAAAATGTAATCTCCCAACACATCACATCTCTACTGTATAAATTTACAGGCGTACTAATGTAGAATTAAGAGTGTAAAGAGAAAATGAACATTACCTCTATCTCACTTTAATTAAAAATGTATGGGAATATCCATTTAATTGTTAGTTTTGAATGTAATATTTTTAAATATCTAAATTTCGAATGTATTAAATATTACAGTAAAATAATATATACATTAATGATAATTTGTATCCTGTCATGTGAAATATCTTATTGACATTTAATACATTTGTTCAACAACTTTATTAAGTTCGGCGTTTTGAGTTATATCAATATATTGTACGTACTTACAGGTTTATGATAAGTTAAATATTTTACATAGTTCATACAAGATAACTTCTCTGCATTTCAGAAAAATATCATATTTTTGTGAATGAATATGATCTGGTGTTTTCACTTTTATGATTTTACGTTAAGTTCAATCAGAAGATATCATTCATAAAGATAAAGCATTCTACATATTGCTCTCTTTTGGCATACACAGTGGGCCAAAAAAATGGCACAAAATTAGAAATACTCTATTTTCGGAAATAAATAACATTAATTTATAATGAATACACTGTTCGAAAGAGTAGACTTTAAAGATGAACAGGACTTTTTATTATTTTTTTTAGGCTCAGTTAAAATCTTATGGATGTCAATACACAATGATGCGAAAATGTGGTTTTTGAAGAAAATTTATTACTTCAAAACGCAGAAACTGATTGTTGGTAAAATTAATAATAATTAATGATCTTTCAAATAATCAAAATTAAAAATGATCTACATGTGACCGCTATTTGACGACAGAATCTTTTGTAGGCGTCTTCTCCTTTGCCCAATAGCACTGGATATCTGTCTTTGATCAAGCCGGTCCCAACATTCAAGAAGGCGTTGTCTTAAATGTTCAATATTACGAATTTTTGTTTCGTAGTAAACTGCTTTTTATAGTTGACTCCATACAAAATAGTCCATAGGATTAAGATCTCGTTTGAAACTCCAGCGGAAACCATCAGAGAATCTGAGAAATGTGATCTTTCACGCAATAATCCCTCAGGAGGGACCTCATGTATCTTGCTAATCAATCGTTATACACTTGAAACAGACCATTCTCGCTTAGCGTAGTTCCTTACAATTTGACGGGCAGATAAATTATCATATTAGTGCAAATGTTTAATGAAAATTTTGTCTTCGTTCGTTAAGAGAACCATTATTCACAAAATGAGAACTCAAATCGGAAGAAAACAAATGATGATAGCACAATAAACGACTTGGCTTGCTGAACTCGTAAGACCATGATGCTTAGTTCGGCATAAACGATCGATTTTGCACTATCTTACAAAAAATAAAAAATAATGTTTAATAAATGGTAAAAAAGTAAATATTACAGTACTTTTCCGGTCTACAATGTCTGTGAAATTTTCATGTGAAATAAAGTTCCAAGTGAAATCATTAGCTACTGGAATATAACCATTTACATTTTGTGCCTTTTTTTTTTTTTTGGCGCACTGTGTATATGACTGTGGAATAAAATAGACTACGTAGATAGAAATATCTTTATTTGTTCTTCAATGTATCTAGGCTACAGGGTTTTTTCGAAAGTAACTCATGATTGGAATTCAATTGAAATTGAAAGAGTGAATTTTGAACAAATAACTCAGAAGCGTCAAACCTTATAATTTCGAAGGGGCTTTTAGTATGGAAATAAATTATTTTTTCGAATATATTTGTGAGATTTATGACGTCATTGAATATATTTTTAAATTACACCCTATAGGTTTTAATATTATATGAAAGAGCGTTTGTATTGACATGCAGTACTTAACTTTTTCTATAGAAACACTATGATTATCGTTGCTGTGGTAACAATTCCTCTGTTGACACATTTTGTCAGTCCTTATATGAAACCAGTTTTGTTGATAAAATCAACATAAAACAAGACATTAATTTGAGATCCTGATGATAAATAACAGGATTTGATTACAGAATACGCACACAACTAAAATCATGCACACAACGTTGGTATTGAATGTAAGATGAAGTCTTCAATCTCTTTTAATGCTTATAACATAATATTATGCCTATAATATTTGTCAATTTACATACCGTTCCTTTTTAAATTTCGAGATCTGAAGCGAAAGTTTTGAGACAACTTGTGACAGGCTCCTGACCTCCAGGAAATCAATAAATCCAATAGAGTTCAGACTGAGCCAATTAAGTCTACATGAGAATTGTTATATTGCAACTAGTATAACTATGGAACTGGTCAATACGACCGACGGAGAAAAAGAAAAGATTTCCTTACGAACCAAATTCTTGAGATGTTTCAAGAACTTCTGTAGAGAACAATCGCTCGCAGTCACGTTCTTAACTTAACAATGTTCCACAGATGCGTTAGGAGTGCACTCATTTGTTTCCATGTTTATGCAAGGGTCTTTCAAAGAACTCACCATCTCTCTAAAACTCTTCTTACAGGAAGAAAGAAAATTACAGTGAATAAGTTTAATTGGTTTATACGTTGTACATTATAGAGGCTCCATTTTATTTTTCTATCTTCAGTTTGTATGCGGTTTTGTTTCGAAATGTTTCTCAGGGCCATTTCGCTAAATTCTCTATGGTTTTCTATGGTTTCGTAGAAGTAAATGTAACTAATAAGGTAAAGTACCCAAATAAGAGACACTTTTCTTAACTGCTTATAAATGAGGATGAGAATAGACATTTTTAATCTGAATGAGTGGAATACATACAGCATTTCGTCTATTTTTAGAATTGACAATATAAATTTTAGCCTGTTTTTATTATTATTTTAAATTATAAAAAGAAGTAAAACTGGGAAATAATGATGTTTTGGAAAGAGGTTCCAAATAAGAGATACGTGTGTTATTTAACTTTATTTTTGAACATAGGCAAAATTATTATCATTGGGTGAAAATTGAAGCAATATATAACATTGTTAAATCATGTAGATACTTTAATAAATTCAGGAACATTTTAAAATTGAAGGGGATAGTGCAACAGTGGTCTAAGTCCTCTCAACAGAAATTCTGTTGTTTATTTGAAATCTTTCCAAGTGAAATTAAGATGATTTATGAAAATAACACAAAGTCGATAAAATCGGACATGAATGTACTAATCTTACTTAGGCTACTATTGCTAACGTCAATATTTTACTAGAGAAAGAGAAAATGGTAGAATATTAAACTTCGATCTCCATATTTTAAATTTAAGTTGTTGCACTTATTTTGTGACCCCTTTAATTGACACAATTCTTATTTCGTTGTATTGAGCAAGCTGGACAAATAAAAAGTTATTCATCAGAGCTGCAGTCTTCATGTGCCCAACGACGACATTTTGAACACTGAGGCTTTTTCTCCCCCCTCCTGGGCCCTGATGTCATTTGAAAAAAAATCCAGTGTAAAACAAGCACTCTCCATCATCATAATTTTCTCCATATTCCGAGTCACTAGAGTTAATTAATTGCATTTCCACATCGGATTCTTCACTACTGGACGACCTCAAGTAGTGCTTCTTGGACTGATTTTTTCTGTGGTTTTTGTTGTTTTTCGAACAACTTCTTGCGAGTTCCATCTTTTCTTTGTTTTTTTTCTTATCTAAACTCTTTCTCATTTGTTTCTGTTAAAGAGTTGGTATTATGATAGCTCCTTTTCCTGCCCTGGATACTTTACATGCGACTCCTCACTGGTTAAAACTTGCGGGTCTTGGGGTGGTTGTTGCTACTTCTGTAACTATGATATAACTAAATTCACCGTTTCTGGCACGTGAAATAAGTAATGGGAACGTTGAGAGCGAATAACTTATCTTTGCCACAGTCTGTGGGCATGAAAGCTGACAACTGTAATTGGCAGATTGTTGACGTCACATCTGTTTAGGAGTTGGTACCACTTTCAGCCGAAATGGTAACAGATGCCACTGACTGGACAGTGTACTCAAGGACACATCCCAGAAACGCAAAGTGCGAGTGTCTTGCCTTTGACGCAATCAGTGGCCAATAAGACTGACAACTGTGATTGGCAGATTGCTTACATGACGTGTTTGGTGTTACCGTTCTCAGCTATACTGGCAACAAGTGCTCACTGACTGGCTTTTTACCTAAGACAAGCGCCACAAACGCTGGCACTGACTGTAGTGGCGACATTTACACAGGTCCAACGAAATTTTCAAAACCAGGAATCAAAATTAAATGTAATAGTTTTAATAATTCCACAAGATTTTTACTTGAAATATGTGGAGAATATTTCACGAATTACGCACTAATGTTTTGATCTTTAAGTAACGTAAATATTGTTGGACTAGCCAATTTCAATTGATTTTAGCTATTGATATTATTGTAATCTCAATGAATAATTAATTGTAATCATTAATAATGATAACAATAATTTCAATTAGTAATTTTGTAATGAATAATTGAGGACAATGGATAATTATTGATTGACCTAATTCGTAATTAATTTTAATTAATAGTTCAATTAATCTTTCATTGGTTGTTATGTAGTTTATGGCAGACTAACTGACACGACTAGAAGCATTAACACTTTTCGTTAATCCTCAAAGGTGAGCATCATAATAAAACCAAATAAGGGTTCTAAATAAGAGACACTATCTCTTAATAGGACTCATACGTATCTCTTATTAGGGAACAGAGTAAGTAAAAATGAAATAGCTACCCAAGGCCATAAATTATTATCTTTCTTATTAGCAATCAACCTTATTATATGCACCATTTTCCCAGAAATTTTATAAAATTAATAATAATTTTGTTGTACCTTACATTAACTGCTGTTCACTTCCTCAACAGAAACCATCAAAAAGTTCAAAATGTGAAAAATTACTTTGCTTGCTCTCAGCTTTGTTTGCTTGCTTTCAACTGAGGTTAGACAAAGAACACGATGCCTTAGAAGCACAGACATTGATTTCCTATCGTTGTCGAGAGATGGCAAATTATACCGGAGAAATTAACAATGTATCTCTTATTAGGAACCTGTCTCTTATTTGGGTACTTCCCTTGTTAAGCCTACGAGCTATATATAGGCTCAATTATTACAGAATTACATGTAAAATAGAAGTTGTGAGTTGAATCCGTTACGAAGATCTATTCTCAGAAGCGTTCGATGTTTCTACAACTTTGATACGATGCAAATATTTTAAAAATATCTATAGTAATGTATGTATGTATGTATGTATGTATTTATTTACACTGCAAGTGGGCAAGCACCCGGTGGCAGTGGTATATACAATATTAACAATACACAGTTAAAATGATAAGCAATACACAATAAAATTTACAATACATAATAAAATTTACAACACATATACAATTTTACACACAATACAATAAGAATACACAATACAATTTAACACAATAATAATAAAACATAAAATAAAACACCTAATTTTACAACACAACCTACATAATTATGTATAGGTCCTACATAATTTTCAATAGTCTTTCACTTTACTCTCATCTCATTCCCTGTAGTGGCACTATTACGCATTTCACTGACACTTTAGCACACATTTCACTGACACTCTGTAACACATTTCACTGACACTATAGAACACATTTCATTGACGCTATAAATTATCACTGATCGGAACTGTTCACTGCACTGTAAAACCATAACTTCACTGACTCACCTCGCTTCACTGATACAACAGTTCAAATAAGTCAAATAATTGCATTCTTATGCATACTTATAAACAGAACTACATTTAAACTAAACATTTCTAGTCTAAGGCCCTCTTACACGCTATTTTTAAATAATTTACAATTCAAACCAAGGAAGTAAACTCGTCAGGCTAGATAAATACATGCCACCTTAAAAAATTAAATGTTGAATGTCACCTTAATTTTAATTTTCACTTTATACACAACTCTTTAAATTATTCTTGAATCTCCTTAAGGAAGGACAGCCCTCAAAGACCGCTGCAGGTAGGTCATTCCAATCATTTATAGTTCTATTAAAAAATGAGAATTTACCTACATCCGTTTTCTGTTTCCTACATTTGATTTTAAAATCATGATCGTTCCTACCATAGTACGTTGGCTTTTCTAACCGAGCCGTTATGTCTACCCATGCTTTCTGACCTAGATGTGCTCTATACAATGATGTTATTCTAGTTTTCCTACGTCTGTTTTCCAAAATTTCCCATTTAAGTTCTTTTATCGTATCGTTCCCATCTTCTCTTTTACCTTTAACAAATTTAGCTGCCCTATACTGGATTCTTTCTAAGGAATTTATCTGATATATTCTATAGGGATCCCAACATGTAGTTCCGTATTCCATTAACGGTCGCACTAATGTTAGATATGCTATTTCCCTCGATTTGGGGCTAGCCTTTCTCAAGATTCTCATAATAAAGTGAAGTGCCCTCCATGCTTTGCCTGTAACATTATCAACATGCTCTCCCCAAGAAAGTTTGGAGTTTAAATACACTCCTAGGTATTTACAACATTGTTCTTGCGGAATTACAACACCACTGAATTCGTAATTAAGACTAGTTTCCTCTCGGGTTTTACAAAATGTTATAGATTTACTTTTAGAACCATTTATTTTCATCCTATGCTTTAACGCCCAGTTGTAAATGTTATTCAATGTAAATGTTATTCACAAGAGCTCTCTGATTTGCCGAAAAATCCACGAGCGAAGAGAGTGGTTTTATTTGGAATATCTCAGACCTCGAGTGACATTTTATTAGGACTATTTCGTGAATAAAATAAAATTGTAAATAATATATCTAAAATTCGCAGACAAAATGTTGATAATTGTATATTTATGAATACTTAACCTATTCAGACATTGTGAAATGGAAATAGATGAATAACGATAACTGCAATAAAGAAATTGAATGTTATTCAGTAATGCCAATTAAGAAAGCTAAATATAGGTTTAAAAAGTTAATTATATGTACTGCGCTTTTCTCTTGTTATTATAAAAGAAATACGATTTCATTATCTATTGAAATCATAATTTAATTTAAACATTTTATAGTATAATTACAAATAACCTGATTATTACATTAATTAAATTAACAATTGTATGAAGGAGTCTCATTTCCTTTAGATACAATGGACATGGAATTAGAAGATGAAGATGAAGATGGAGATGTGGAAGTAGGATTTCGCACTTTATTTAGTACAATGGAGTCAAGCTCAACGATTTACGTGGAAACAGTTGGCGACACTGACTAAACAAAAGAACGACCATGCGATAAATTGATAGTGATAAATCGAGCTGCAGAAATTATCGCGATATATGACTGTTAATGGTTGGAATTCAAAATTTCATTACACTTCATTAGCCGAAAAAGGAATGACGTCATATAAACGAAATAGTCAGCAAAAATTGTGAGCCCTTCACACAGGATGAAAGCCTTTCACAAAATGAGCGTCATGTTAGGGCAAATAGGAAAGCTGAGGAGAAAATGAAGAGATGAGTAGTACGAAGAAAAGACAACAAGGAAGAGAGGCAAGAAAGAAGAAGATAAGCAGTGAATAGGAGAAGATGAAAATATGAAGGAAGAAAGTAAATAAATTAGAAGGATATTAGAGAAAAAGAAAGAGATGAAAATTGACAGATGATTTATCGAGTTCCCAGTGATTGCAAGAAATGTCTATAGATCCGAGCGAGCGAGTTAGCTGAGACGGTAACATTTGAGACTAGCATATGAAAAGTCCAAGGTTCAAATCCCGTGACCGACCAATGTGACTAGGGTCTTTCATTGCTTCCCTCAGTCACATAGGCAATTACCGGATTTAAAATTTATATACTGGAGCATAGTGTAACTTGAAACATATTTTTTGTTTCCGATTTTTGCTGCTACCTAGCCTACTCAAACTCAAGTAGATTGTAGAGAAATTCGCTAGATATCTCTGGTCATAGTCCGTATGATTGATTACAAAGTATGAATTCTGTGGACGAAACGATGTTTTGGTACCAAAAGTAAATAATAAATTCATTGTTATATGCTTTCTAACACGAAACTAAATTGTATTTGTAAATATCAATCAAGTACGGTGTGTTCCTTATCATCTGGTGAGTAAATACGATTTCCATTATTTATTCTCGTCTGTACTAAAGTACAATCTGCACTCTCTTGTACTTCGAAACACTAAACATCTTGTACCAAGAAACATATTCCAATGTACATGATGCTATCGGTTTTTGTTTTTCTTTTATTTTAAGATCATGCCACGAAGTAAGTTCTGGAGTTAAGAGGACCCCAATTGAATCGTATGTTTTGAAGAAAGCTGTTGAAGCAATTATGGCTACTTCAGGAAATAAAATCTCAATCAGAGAAGCCTGCAAATGATGGCAAATACATGTTTTAAATAATTGTGGGTTTTTACAGCTATATTTCCCCTATATTCCCTATGTTCCAATATTTCAAAGTACAACAGGATATGTTTCAAGGCACACGAACCTGTTGTACCATGGAACACTTCATGTCCCTTCCTTTTATTTTTTTCATCCTTAATATATCTGTAAAACAGGAAAATACCTGTAGAAAGTTGTAAAGAAATCTTCAATAATTATTTCAAGCATTTTTTTCATTTAAAAAATTTCGTTTTCCAAGATTAAAAAATAAAAAAAATATGATAAGTGATTCATGGTACAACAATCTCCCATACCATGAGTCCATGAGTCATGACCTTCTCAGTCACAAATATCACAAATTTAATACTAATAAAAGTCGAAAATCAGTTAAATCAACACAAGCCGTCCATAACACACGACAATTGAAGCACGTACTCAACATTAGTAAAGTAGGCTATTTGATATGCCTAAAGATCGCAGATATTAAAGCGAATATAAATAAACTTAACAAAATAATTAAAGAAATAAAATATACACTTTCTTGACGTTGCACTGTAGTGTATTTTATTTGATATTCATGTATATAGGGTGTTAAAAAGGCATTCAGTATATTGAAATATAGTAGAATTAATAATAAAAAGGCAAAGTCTACCCTGGAGAAGGAGAAGAAGGAGGAGAAGAAGAAGGAGATGATGATGATGATGAGAAGAAGAAGATGAAGAAGATGATGAAGAAGAAGAAGATAATGAGATACTTCAGTACGTTTCATTTTTCATGAAAGTACAGAATATGAAAATGTATATTTCTTTTTTATACTTAAAACTGACCATATTTCCTTCCAAAATTAAAGCCTCTAATATCTACTATCTTCAAAATCAACAAGTATTATATTCTCTTTACTTTCTCCACTAACATAAAAACTACTTTTGTCAAAGAACCTCATGCTTAGGTATTTTTTATTGCATAGGAAGAAAGAAATGCAATTCTGTATATTTCCAATATATTTCGCAGGAATTTAGAGAATGTAAAGAAGACGGCAAGTCCAGAACTCTGATATAAATATTTCAACGGAATCTCTCTGTATTGATTACATCTCTCTCTTTTTGCATACTATCAATATTGAGAGTTGCTTGGAATATTAAACTGTTTTTCCTCACGGAGGCAGCAATTCTGAGAATATCTGGCTTGGTTCTAGTTTAATTGGAAGAATTTTAGCCTATTCCAACCTAGTGCAGTAAGCTAAAAGATCCAATTAAAGATACCTTTGTTCGGTACCCATGCAGATAGAGCAAGATTTGTGATAGAAACCATTGCTGCAGTCGCTGGTTTCTTCCATTGTATAATATTTTTCTTACGTTTTCAATTACACGAATCTAATAATTACGTATTACTCCACGATCGTTATGTCATGGAAATGCAAAATCAATCCTATACATTTTAACTGTAAAATGAATCGGGAGTACAGCAGCTATATCAGATTAAAATTTAGATATTATTTAATAATACCGGTACTTGTATTAAGGGGATATTCAACTTAAAAATTGGAGAAAAATTTTCATAAAAGTGAAAAATTAAATTTCTACACTAATTTACGTGACAGAACTAAATAAATAAGCAGAATTCTTCCCCTATTCATTGAGAAGTCACAGTCAAATGCACAAAGCCAAAAAATAAAAAATGATAATTAAAAGTGATATTTCAATTAATGATTGATTAAAAACTGAAATATTTTTTATTTTGAAAAGTATTGGATCTAATGAGCTAAGATTTTGCATGTTACTTTCCATGTGTATATTAAACTTTTTCTCCAAATTTGAAAAAGATTGGTCAAATAGGAAAAAAATTCCAAAATATAGTTGAGTGTCCCCTTAAATTACATTATTTTGTTAGTTCAGTTTTAATTAAATTTAGTTTGCTATCGGTATTAGTAAAGTTCAGGTTCAGTTAGCTTTCTATTGTCAAATTTGTGACAGGATGTGATTAATAATTTGTCTTTTATATTGTTGTAGTATTAGTTTTACAGCCTTTTAAATATTGGTTATACTTCAGTAATTGATTTGTAGGAGATTAATGTCGATAAGTTTATCATCGTTGCGTATGCATTTCTTTACATCGGTTTTATTTAAGTATGTTATTGCCTTAGTTTCAAATAACTGTTTTCTATAATTGGTAGTTTCTCTTCAGTTTAGTTTTTAAGATTTACTTAAAATCATCCGTCCTCAAGTGAGGTTGACCAGTGTGATCCGGAATTAACAAACATAAAAAGATAAAGGGAAATGAAACGAGTAAAATAATTATTCGATTTGTACATTAAAACAAAAATTTATGTGTTCACATATAAATTATAGTGTAGAATTTGAAGAGAGACCTTCAGAATTTCCATCACAATTTTCTGAACTTCATAAAAGGGAATTTTAAAGGATTTAAGAATATTACATGTAAATTTTGGTATTCAACCTCTCGCTCCAAATAGTAAGCCTGTAACATCCCAGTTGTAAAGCGAAATGCCATATTTTTCACCGAGGTATATAAGTTATATAATTATTTCAACTTTAGTGATGTTGCTCACTTCCAGTTCGATATGGTTTTCATTTTAATTTGCTGCTAGTTATTTAGTTATATTTTATACAGTTAAGTTTTATTTTGAAATGCGGGTAGTTTAGTTTTTGGTTTTATATATTTGTTCGGTTTTAGTGTCTCTTGGACATATTACACTCTCGGCTTGAATTAATTTTTTGATATAGTTTAGGCTCTGGTTTAATCCGTGTTTGGTTTTAGTATCTGTTTGATTACATTTCCTGCTTGGTTTTAGTCTCCGTTTCGTTTTAATCCCTGATTGTTTTAGTCGCAGTTTTAGAGTCGTTTTTGGTTTTAGTCTCTAGTTTTAGTCTTTGCTTGGTTTTAGGCCCTCCTTGGTTTTAGGCTGTGCTTTGTCTATTCCCTGTTTGTTTTATTTCTAGTCAGGTTTTAGTCTCTGGTTAGTTTTATTTCCAGTCAGGTTTTAGTCTCTGGATAATTTTATTTCCTGCTGGTTTGAATTTATGATTAATTTATTTCCACTTTAGTTTTATTCCCCATTTCGATTTACGCTCTACTAGGTGTTAGATCCAGATTGGTTTTAGACCTTGCTTGGTTTTATTGATTGCATTGTTTTAATCTGCACTTGGCTTTAGTCCCTGCATTGTTTTAGTCTATATTTTGTTTTATTTTGTGTTTGGTCTTGGTATCTGTTTCGTTTTATTCTCCGTTTGGTGTTAGCCTCGGTTAATTGCTTAGTCTTAATCTGTTTTTATTCCTTGCTTCGTTTTAGTCTCTGAACGTATTCCCTCCTTGACATCAGTATCTGGTTTCAATCTCCATTTGGGGTTAATCTCTGTTTTGGTTTCATTTCTTATTTTTATTGTATCTTTTCTTTTGTTTTTTTTTAGTTTTATTTCTGTTTGGCTTTGTCTCTTTTGGTTCTATTTCCTGTGTTGGTTTCATTTCTCTTTTAATTTTGCTATATATTTTGATTTTAACTTCTGTTTCAGTTTTCTTTTCCATGTTTTTTGGTTTTATTTTCATTTTGGTTTTGCTTCCTCTTTTCGTTTCACTCTTCATTTTGGTTAAATTTTCTGTTTTCGCTTTACTTTCTGTTTTAGTTTAACTTGCACTCTTTTTTTGAAATTGTTTTACTTATACTTCCTGTCTCAGTTTCATTTTACCTTTCGACTACTTGTTTTTGTTTGCTTTAAGTTTTGAATTTATTTTCTGTTTTGGTTTGAAATTTTCTTTTGCTTTGACTTTTTTTATCGCTTTATTTTATATTTTTATTTTCCTTATATTTTGAAGTTTTACTTCATGTTTTGGCTTTGCTTTTAGTTTTGGTTTTACTCTCTGTTTTTATTTTATTTTCTGTTTTCGTTTAAGTTTCAAATAGTGTTTTGGGCTGAAATTATTTCTTGGCTTGATTTCCTGTTTAGGCTTGATTTCATGCTTCTTTCTTTCCTTTTTTATAGCTTTTATATTTACTTTGACTTATCTTTATAATTTGGAGTTCCTATTTGTTTTCTCCTCACCCTGTGATACAGTTTATTCTATATATTGGCTACAATTTTTTTTTTTTTTTGCTTTACTATAATAATTTTTTTTTACTTTACTGTAATACGTTTTATGTTTTGTCTTGGCTCTATGTTTTGGCTTTACTTCATGTATTTGGTTTATATCATATTTCGACTTTACGTTTGGTTTACCTTTGCTCTAGCTTTCCGTTCGTATATAGGCTAAGTCACTTTGATTCGTTTCCAAATTAGTTTTGTTTGGGTTTGTATTCGTTTTCAGATTTGTACTTGAATTTAGTTTCATTTCGGATGTGGATTCATCTCGGATTCAGTTCAGATTAAATTTTTCTTTTGTCAAGGTACACTTAATTCATTTTTGGTTATTAAATTCCATTTACTTCTGGTTCAGTTTAGAATTATGTTATGACTATTTTTCATTAAGTTTTAGATAGTTAATTGGAGCTTCGTTCGCCTTTCTTCAGTTCTACTTATATTTGGTTCAGATTTTTATCTTACTTTAAATAAACATTGCATTCCTTTTAGAATAAAGAATTAAAATTTTATTAGACACTGACAATTTGAATTAAATGCATCAGACTACATTAGTTACATTATATTTGACAGTGACTTTTCGTACGTGGGACTAATGTCTGCTAATATCTAACTGAAACAAAGTATGTAGTTATTGATATCATTCGATGCATTGGAAGGAATAGTAAATGGGATAAGAGTCCGGGGCAGAAGAAGCTATCAATTGGTAGATGACATCAAGATATATGGATCATGAGGAGACTGAGAGGAAGGCTTAGAGAATATTGGGCTTGCAGTGAAAGACCTGCCATTTGGCAGAACACTATATATGTAGGGCTATGTATGTATGTATGTATGTATGTATGTATGTATGTATATATGTATGTATGTATGTATGTATGTATGTATGTATGTATGTATGTATGTATGTATGTAAGTATTTTTTTTCCTTGCTGCAACATGCCCCATTACAAAAGTAATATTACATGTTTTAGTTTTCTTTTAGAGGAGTGTTCTAACTTAGCAAAGGTGGTTAAAGTTTATTCACTTTCGAAGTTGGAGGTGATTGATTTATTTAATCTTGGTAGTGTGGTAGTGTTTAATTTTTTTTAATCCTTCTCTAATTTATGGATGTATATTGTTACTTTTATATGTATGTATGTATGTATGTATGTATGTATGTATGTATGTATGTATGTATGTATGTATGTATGTATGTATGTATGTATGTATGTATGTATGTATGTATGTAATTGAGTTCTGGATTAAAACATTTACTGGAGATTAGGTACCGTAAGTGCACACTGTAACTTGAAACACTACAAAGATTATGATAAAAGTAAACATAAGTAATTCTTGTGACGTAAGCTCTCTTGCCCGTTTATCCTCCACATTTATTACTGCCACGACATTGAGCTTTTATCTTATTCATAAATAATATATTTTAAATTATATTTTCCCGAAACTTTCTAGTATGAACCAAAGGCTACAAATTTCATTTCCACGCAGAGTTAAGGCTGAGTACACTGCATGCAATGTTTTGATAAATATGTTACATTCTGTCGCAGCTTTTGTGCTCGGAGGTTGGCAATATCTGTTATAGGGCAGAACTCATCAGCGAGGGTGGGTTAGCAAGTGTTGAAGGCTGACAACGTCACAGACCGGAGTGACTGTCCGGGCGTGAAAGAAGCACTCCGGCTGATGAAATGTGACTCAGAGGCCTGTGTTAATGCGAGAACCAGTATGCGCATAATTTGGCCGTGTCATTGATCAAATGCGGGTCCGTGCCAAAACTAAAGAACACTTGTCACACAGCTGCCCGTCTACGTGTGCACAGCTTCCAGCAGCTCCTTCAAGCACGCAAGGGATTGTACCGATCTACCACTTGAGACCGTGCCTTTTTCGATTAACATTCTGCAGCGTGTAAAAGCATTTTTTTTTATAAATCACAACTACGTTTAATGTTTCTTTGTCTCCGTTAGCCCTTACTTTTGACGGCCAAAAAGCTTTTACTGAACACTAATTATTAGTAGTGTTGTGTGCTTGTAATTTTAACAGCGTAACGGAGAGTTCTGCACATACCTCAAACGCAGTAGCTGACATTGTTTTTATAAGTTTATGGCTGAATTCAAGAAATTTTTCTTCTAAACCTCTTTAACACAATAAGAAGTTACACTATATAACTAGACTTGTGGAAATTATTGCCGTAAAGCATATCGATGGCCCAGAACCAGACTGTTCCAAGTCCATTTTACTATTTTTTTTTTTTTCACAAGAGCTATATTAAGCTCCTGACATTCAAAGCTTCCTGAAACAATTTGGAATAGCTTTATAACAACCTTATGGAGAGGAATATTTACAATTTTGTTCGATTCATATGTGCAGAGAAGAACTGGAACACAATGAAACACAGATTTCTTTCTTATAAAAAGTTGGACTTAGAACAGTCTGGTTCTTAGCCATCGATATATCATTATTCCTTTCTAAACTTAGAGTGATTTAGAAAAAGAAAGTAATTAATATACTAATTCACTTCATCCATGGTACTCGTACATTGCTTCACAGCTAGAAAATGAAACAAGTCAAAAAACTTAAAACTACTACAAAGTCTTAATTTATAGTCACAGTTTTATTTGAAAATATACAGAAGAGGTTTACAATGTAGTCTATTAGTACAAGAAAAAGTTTTAGTATCAATTACATGAAGCATTATTGAATGTCATTAATTCACCTACAGAATAGAAGGCGTGAGAAATTAGGTACTTCTTTAATTTGGCGCTAAATGATCTTATGCTTTGAGTTTCATTTTTTATATTGATAGGGAGGCTATTAAAATTTTTACTACCATATAACGCACTCCTTTTTGATAGGACGATAGACTTGCCGATAGAGTATGAAAGTTATGTTTGACGCGTATTTATGCTATGAACTGTTGAATTAGTTACAAAGTTTTCACGATTACATACGAGGAAGATTATTAATGAAAAAATATACTGACAAGCCATGGGCATTATTTGTAGTTTTTTTTTTTAAATAGTCCTACATGATTCTCTAGATTTGGCACCTAGTATTATTATAATTACTCTTTTTTAGTAGGAATATACTGTTACTATATGTGTAATTTCCCCAGAATATTATTCCAAAACTCATTACCGAGTGGACGTAAGTAAAGTATATAGTTTTTAAGGTATTGATATTTACTATCTTTTGCATAGATCTAATAGCAAAACATGCTGAATTTAGTTTGTGGATAATTTCATTAAGATTATTTTTTCCAGTTTAACACATTATCGATTTTTAAACCAAGAAAAATTTTTGTTGTTGTTTTTACTAGGTACCTATTGTTAATTATTGCGCTTGAAATTTGCGAGGTTGAATTTGTACAGGATTAAAATTGAATTATGTTAGTTTTGTTACAATTTAATAATAATTTATGGATTGAGAACCAGTCACTTATTTTGAAGAGAATTTCTTGTTGAAGTTTGGAATGTGTTGGAGTTTTCGGCTGTAATTAATGACATCTGCAAATAATATTCACTTATTAAATCTAATAATTTATGTATTGATTTGTAAGTCATGACTAGGGACAATCCTTTGTTCCAGGTGGCTACAAGCTTAAGTATTACTGGAGTTTTTAAGTAAAACTACGCACGTGCTCTAGCAAGCGTAGTACTTGACTGACGACTCACGCTACTCTTATTTCGTCAAGTGAGACATAACAAAACATGGACTACTTTAACAGTTGCACTGATATTTGCAATTTAAATTATTTACACTAATAATAATAATAAAATAATAATAATATTGAACTGTCCCCCACTGAGGGTAGCCCTTACGGACTCAGTATATCCTCAAAAAAAATTAATTTATATATATATATATATATATATATATATATATATATAAACATAGATATTAAATTTTAAAGAAGGGAAACAAAGAAAAAGGCGTGCAAATTACAATTGCTATTAATGTGGCACCATGTGATTAATTAGGATTTGAGAGGATTTTTTTAACACAATTATCACAATGTCATCCCTCAGAGATGTTGGCAGAGCAAACTGCCGTCGAAATTCTTCGAAAAAAGCTGGTATAGTCCCTCGAGCACCTATGAGCAAGCCGAATACCTCAACGTGAATTAAGATATATTTCAGCTTGAAATAGTTAACTGTAGGCTCATAGATCGATTTCTTCTCAAGGTGGACCTCGGCTGATTGATGACATTCTACTTCAGAACGTATCGTGGGGTCCACAATGATGCCCTGTTTAGTGTCAGCATTGTACGCTAAAATATCTATTCGTCTCGTTGACCCATTTTCAGCTAGATAGGAGATTTCTTCTTCTACTATCCAGCCCTTATTTCTTAATGCGGCAGCAATTTTGGATCTTATAAGATGATGTCTAGAGTTCCTCAAGAGCAATCCCTTTTCACAGAATCCCAAGACGTGTGCTAAAGTTTCAATCTCCTATACCTAATAAAGAATATAGACCTACATTTATCAAACATTATTCACACTATTAAGCTCATGTACAGTGTTGTATTGTAATGCAAGGTATTTTACTTCATAATACTATAGCCTACTTATTTTATAAATTGTGTACAATAACGTTAATAATGTTTTTCTTTATCTCTTTTACCTTACCTATAGTATCGACTTGCAGACCACTGCAATGTGGGTGAGGGCGGGTATTGTCTTTGAATCAACTCTAGACATCTCTGTAAGTATCCTGAATGTGAGATTGGTACAACACAGTGGCACAGCAGAAACATCACAGGACAAAAAATAACTCTTCATTCTCGTAAATGGAAGACATTTGTCATGAAATCTCTACGCCAGGAATCGAACCACGGATCGCTTAGACAGGCTATCTCAGAGCTACACTGGCGGTAAATTAATATAGTCAAGATATAATATATTTGTATAGGCCTATTCCTTTGTTAGGGGAAACAATTAAATATTTCACGATTTTACACGCCTGGTAATAAATGGCTATTTAAACCGAATGGAAGGACGCTATTAAGATGACTGCCAATGTATGTCCAGTACGCGCTCTACCAGGTAGGTCTCAGAGTGGAACCCACTGCCGACATTGTCGGAGTGAGAAAGAAACACTTGCTCACATTCTGGGAGCCTGTCCTCATGGAGAACTACTGAGGAATAGTCGTCACTACAAGATTGGATCCCTCCTAGCATCGGCCCTACGAGGAAAAGACTACCAAGTAGAGGAGGAGGTCCATGGTTTGTCAACAAATGGATCTACAAGGCGCATTGACATAATCGCTATCCCAACAAAATCAACAAGCGGATTCGTAATTGATCCACCTGTAAGGATGGAAACGTAAGAAAATCAACATGCTGAGGTACATCAGGAAAAATTAGACATATACGACCCCACTATACTGTATTATAAGGAAAAGTATCATATAACATAGATCGAAGTTATTGGATTACTGATTGGGGCTAGAGGGACCATCACAAAAAGATTCGTGCATTTTTGCAAGCAGTTTGGTCTAGGACAAACTCTTGTCACTGAAGTATCTCTGTCTGCAGTGAAGGGATCTATAAAAATCCTAAGAAACCATCTCTACACGTAAATAGATTGATGTCTTTCCTATGGCGATCTGCTCACTTAAGTTGGGTCTTGCAACTAGTGCTAAATAGACGACTGTGATCACCTGATAGCAAATAGATACCGTACTAGGAAATTTTATGTTTCTTCTGGAATTAATGATGTTTTGTTTAGTCGTCTTCAATTATTTCTAATTGTGTTATTTCTTTTTCTTTTCCTTCTCCATTGTTTTTTTTTCATTATAATTGTGTACTCAAATTGTTACTCAAAAAACAACAACAATTGTTTGGTAAGCTTTGTCTTCTAGGCAGTCTTTACTTGGAGGAAGATGAATAAAATAAAAATGTTCCTAAACTTTTCGGGAATTGAACCTGTGTGTGCCGTGTGAAGAGATGGTGTTCTGAGAATGATGTACCTGATCGAAAATGAATCACTCATTATTAAACACCATGTACTGTGAATATATATATTTTTAGTATACCTGTTGTACATACTAAAGATAAGAGGAATTCGTGAAAACTTATAATAAGTTAGCAAAGACGACAAACTGTACGGAAAAAGTATAGAAAATTAGACTAATTGCAATTCCTTCTTATAAAGATGAAGGTATAAAAAATTCTTAGCTTCAAGTTAATAAATCATTTGTCAAATTGTGTCGTAAGCAGTATGCCTTTTAAAGTTTCCAGCCACTCAAGAATAAGAAAAGTCTGCAAGTTACAAAATCTGAACAATAAAGTTAACTTGAAAATCATTTCTTTTCCTCGCCGCATTTAAAACTCTCTTTTCACAATACGTACCTTCGATATGCGTGCATTTGAAAAGAGTGAGTTCGCAGAGTTTCTCTTCTTCCCCCCCCCTCCATAGAAGACGCTCGTGGTTCGGGAGGTTCCTTCACTGTTCTTTAAGTGATTGCTACGCCTGATTCACATAATGACTGAAGCAGTCGCGGAAGAAGTGAAGTATTGAGTCAAAACCACAGAAAGAATTTACTGCAACATTTTTCCTATAGGTAAGGCTATGTGAAACATACGTGTTTCAGGAAACTAGACTTAAAATAACATTCCTTATCACCATCTACGCAGTACCACGACCACCACCATCATCAATATCTTCATGACTTAAAGTCACTGGAGCGGCTAGTACTGTAGCTATTACAGATTTTGAAAATAAATTTTCCTTACGGCTCTCATATTCTGCAAATAATGTAATCTACAGATCAAATTCTTTATATTTTGTATTAATTACTAATATTATGTTATGTATAATTCCCTTTTAAAATGTTATCAATAAGGTTACGATTTTTAGTTGCACATTTTATTTTCTAGGATAAATTTTGTAAGAGATCTTTGAAAGAAACCAGTATGTAAAATGTTGCCTCCAGATGAGAATGGAGGTAATTTTTCAGCATATTCTGTCCCCTTTTTGGGAATTTTAACCATTTCTTACTTTAGTCTGTCCACAATCCCCATTTCTACCCTTTTACTGGTACTTCTTAATATTTCCATCAAAATTTAGTATAATTTAATTTATCTTTGAATTTCATTGTGTTTTAATTTCTAATACGTATCATGGTAATGAACCGCAACTTGCTGTGGTTGCGAGTGAACTCCGGACTAAAGACAAAGCATATCTGCAACGTCGGAAAATTACACTCGCTGACCATTGTTAAGGGAAAATGTACTTCCATATCTTACAATGTTTAATTTCTCAACATTGGTGCACTTTTCTCGGAAGTTATAAAAGATGCAATTAATGTAGAAGAAATACGGCATGTGTAACATATCTTTATGTATACAACCGGTTAAATAAATAATTAAAATTCCACTGAGCTGTTGGCAAAAAAAGTCATTGATAACATTTTTTGCATTAAGAATTACTACAAATTATTTTTTAAAATTTTGTTGAAGATAGAAATAATCTCAATTTTTTTAACCCAATGTGTAAAATGCCATCACATTGATATCATATATTAATTTCAGCCTTCTGGGTACAATAATTTCTGAGAAAAGTGCACCAATGTCACAAATACCCTACCCTATCCAGTGACATCAGAGACTGTCGGAATTTAGTAGCGTTCAAAAGCAACTTATTAAGCATTTTCTTACTGCGTAGAGTAGGTTTAATTTTTAATTCATTAATAAAAAAAATGTTTTTCTCTTCTTAACTTTTACAATAAACTGTCTAGCTTTTATTAATCAGTTAATCTTTTAGTACTTTGATTTTTATTGTATTTGGAAATTTTATATTAATTGTAATTATAATTGTAATTGTATTCTGAATATTGTAGTTGTAATCCCCTGGTAGAGCGGAAGAGAAGGCCTGATGGCCTTACCTCTACCAGGTTAAATAAATAAATAAAAAAATAAGAATCTGCAGAAAAATGGTGTCAAAGTTTCCATATCTTGCAATGTTACATTCTTCAATTTTGGGAGCACTTTTCTCAGAAGTAATAAAAAATAGAAATGTAGAAAAAATAGTGCATATATAACATACTTTTATTGTGAACCTCATTTTAACCGTGACAACGCTTTTCAGTTCTTTTAGTATTCTGGTTACTGTATCGTGTTTCTGTTTAATAAAGGATTTTAGATAAGAGCGCAAGTAGCCTAGTAGCTGACGCGCCCTTTTTGAACCCCATCAACTAACTAACTAATTAACATACTTTTATGTATAGAATTGGCTAATTAAATTTAAAATTTCACTGAG
The DNA here is from genome assembly GCF_040183065.1 of Periplaneta americana. Classification (NCBI taxonomy): domain Eukaryota; kingdom Metazoa; phylum Arthropoda; class Insecta; order Blattodea; family Blattidae; genus Periplaneta; species Periplaneta americana. The sequence goes on along the minus strand of NC_091129.1, from coordinate 80,689,421 downwards.
CGGTTGGCAAAAAAAAGTCATTGATAACATTTTTTGCATTAAGAATTACTACAATATTTTTGCTGAAGATAAGGCTAAAAGTTGACAATTATAATAAATAAAATCATATTATCACTTTATACATATTAAGCTACCGAAAACGAAAAAAAAAAATCATTGCTTTGTCAGAATTCGGTGTACAGGCTCCCCTTAAGTAAGTTGCCTCCAAGATCTACCCACACAGTCCGACAATGAAATAATGACACTGATTTTATTGTAAGGAAAAAGAAATGCCATCAACAATACATTGCATGCCATCGAAATGTCCAGCCTTCGTATACAATCTGGCAAAATTGTATCTCTGCACGCTAAGCATGACGGGAACTAGGGCGCAATCTTGTGTCGGTGGCAGGAGACCGTTGTCACTTTAGCTGCATGAAGCGAACATTAAATTCTGTTTTAAGCTCATCAAAAGTGCGACCGAAACTGTGTAATTGATATGAGAAGTGTATGGGGATATATCCTACACATATATTCAGGTGGTATGAGCGATTTAAAAGTTGTGTGGAAACAATAGGGGTGCTATTCATAGACATTTCGCAGCAGGCGCTACGAGCGTACTAAGCTCGCCCCGGCTATCCACTGGTTACTTGTACAGAATTCAAATCATATCATATCGCTAACTCTGGTTTATGAATACGAAAAACGCTGATCGTCCACCGGAAGCCCGCGCTAAAAATGTCTATGAATATGGCCCTAGAAGATGAAGTAAGGGCTGGGCGTCCAATTTCAGTGCGTAACGAGATCTCATTGCAAAAGAGAGAGAATGGGTTAAAGAAGATCGTTGTGTGACTGTGAGAATATTGGAACATGAGTTTGGTGTAAACCGGAAAAGATTCGCCGCGTGCGGCCTGAGTACTCAACATCAGCCAGTCGGTTTCTGCTTCATGGCAATACACCAGTTCACCGGGTAATAGTTATACAGGAATTTTTGGCGCGTAAACAACTGTGTGTGTGCTCCATCACTCACCATATTCGCCAGATTTGTCCCCCTGCGACTGTTTTCTTTTTCCAAAAATGAAGTCACCGTTGAAAGGGAGAAACTTCGACGATGTTGAAGACATCCAAAGGACTGTGACTCTTGGAGACTTACAAAAAAAAAAATTGCAGGGGTCGTTCCAGTCGATGATCGATCGTGCCACTCGTATCGAAGCAAAAGGAATGTACTTGGAATAAAATACATGTACTATTCAATTAACTTCTTTCTATTTTGTGCAATAAAATCAATCTCATTATTTAATTGTAGGATTGTAAATAAGGTAACTACTTTTAATTTCAGTGAAACAGTAGTCTTGTGTTGCTTGTTGTTTAGTCAACTGTACCAAAACAAGTTTGAACCTCATAAGTGACACTAATAAGGCATAATTCATGAGGAAACTAAGCCAGGAGATAACGTCGTCTTCCAGACGACGAAGAGACGTAACTCAAAAAAATCGATTTTATAGTTACGCCGGTCTTGAATTCTACATTAATATGTAAACTGCATAAGGATACGGATGTATTCAAAACCGACATATCTCTAAAATCGATGTTTTGGAGATGCGTGTTTTTGTCTGGAAGACAACGTTATCTCCTGGCTTAGTTGCCTCATAAATGATGCGTTACTAGTGTCACTTATGAGGTTCAAACCTGTCTTGGGACAGCTGACTAAACAACAAACAACACAAGACTACTATTCCAGTGAAATTAAAAATGGAGTTCGTTATTAGTAAATAGCCTAGCTACCTTATTCACAGTCCGACAATGGGCCTTTCTTTTGCACTTGGTTACAGAACTAATTAGTTGTATTTTATACCACTGAATTGGGAATTATTGATTGTATAACCATGGAAATTTTTATTGCACTCTGAACACTATGGGTGCTATTCATAGACATTTCGCTAGCCCGCACTACGAGCTTGCTAAACTAGCCCCGGCTATCAACTGATTGTACAGGGTTCATATCATATCATATATTATATCATATCATATCATATCATATCATATCATATCATATCATATCATATCATATCATATCATATCATATCATATCATATCATATCATATCATATCATATCATATCATATCATATCATATCATATCATATCATATCGCTAACACTGGCTTATGAATACGAAAAATCGTTAGTTCGCTGATCATCCACCGGAAGCTCGCGCTAAGAATGTCTACGAATACGATCCTAAAAGCCTAAAAATATTGAACTAAACTTTTATATTTACTTTAATCGCACGCACATCACTATCCACGCCCCTTAAATTTCTCTATGAAATTTAATAGTGGTTCTTAAGCATACTTGTCTAATCAAAGTACATATGATGTTTAATAAATATAAGCAAACTTAATGTTTAATGAACACCGTAAGAATTACATGAATATCAGTAATTATAATGTTGAATTTTAGGTTCGATAAAGTTATTTTTTTGTAATTACTATATATAGCTCCCTATGAAACATAGACTTATAATTCACTGTTATTGCCAAAATGCCAGGAAAATATATTTTGATAACTATAGAAAACTATAGCCATAGGTAATAATTAGCTCAAAGGTAGAACACAATATGATTACTCTATAAATGTAGCAAAAGCATCTGTATTCTGAAATAAGAAAAATTAATATAGATAATCCCAGAAACGCCGTCCACATTATTGGAATATACAATCCAAGTCACAACCTCGGGGATGGGCAGATATGGGAATTCATATGTCTAGTGTTATCCACTTTATTTAAGCTTACTAAGATAATGACAGAAATTCTGTTAGCCTGTCTGTCCGAAATTAGTCCTTGTTCTGCGTGTACTTCCTTATTCAGTCTCGTAACCTAGCAAACATTTCCAGCAGCTTCCATCGATTGTCAGTGATTCCATCCACCTGTTCAAAACATTCATTATTCCAGTGACATGTTCCAGAGTTCATGTCGTCATAGCAACGCAAGGTTACCGCGACAGATTTTTGTGTCCCCAGTTTAATGCT